>NW_026972804.1:0-157782 GCF_036711695.1 Zophobas morio | reverse complement strand
ACAAACCCTACCCTAGGGCGACCTGAAAAGTCCCTTTTTCTTAATATTATGACTATTAATACCACAATTATACGGAAATCCTATAGGCAATCTCGCTGCTTCAGTGTTTGCAACCTACTAAATAAATCTTTTCATTTTTGGTTAGGATAGAATAGTTGAATCTATTTTAATTAAATACAATTTAATAGTAAATTTCGTTGGACGGATATGGATTTCTATATAAATATTTTATGAATTCACTCCTTTCCAAATATGTTAAAGTTTTTACATAATTGGTGAAAAGCTTGGATCCCTGATTTTGGGCTAGGAGTCGGCTGTCCTCTCAGTAACAAATTAATTATTTAGTTTATTAGTAAGTAAAACCTACATTAGGTTATTTCATAATTAAAAACAAATCTGTTATTATAATTCTACTTCTAATTAGTGCATTATAGTTAGCATAGTTAGCAATGGACTCATGTCTTAAAGGTTCATGCAAATGCGCTTTTTTATTTCACATGACTTATATAAGAAGTCCATTACTGATTTAATCTTAACTAATTTACAATACAGTTACAGACGAATCTTTTGTGACACTGGTAACGAATAATCAGTATGGTGTAGGAGCCTTAATACTCGCTCTTTCTTTAAAGGAAGTAAAAACAAGCAGAATGCTGTCAGTAATTGTTACTGACAAAATTTCTCGGGCTGTCGTGTTAGCTTTATTTATTATATGCAGTTTTTCAATTTTATTAATTCTAACATTTTATACAATTAGTGAACGACTGCGAACAGTGTTCGACTTTGTATTTACGGTAAATGAATTAAATAGTAACGACGCAGCTAATTTGGGTACTTAAAATATTTGTAAAAAAGATTAAAATTCTTAACTATTATTTAAATTAAATTATTATAATATCACAATTTATGATATGGTACCGTAAATATTTTTAGCTATACTACAACGTCCTGAATTGGGTGTTACTTTAACAAAAATACTCGCTTGGGGATTAACACAATTTCGAAAATGTTGCTTTATGGATGCTGATACCCTGGTAATTTCAAATGTTGACGATATATTTCAAAGGGAAGAATTAAGTGCGGCTCCAGACGTGGGATGGCCAGGTATTATTATAAGTTTTTAATACAAGATCTCGTAAATTTTTGCAAATTAACTTCTAAATATTAAAAAATAAGTTATAAATTATAAAATTTTACCAATTCCATGTGGAAACATTTTAAAGTTGTGATTAGGATGTATAGTAACGGCTGTTGCAGTAACACTAGAAGTATATTTATCAATGACTAAAATAGAAGTTTAACCAATATATAATATGAAAACGCCATTAATATACCTATTTCTACGATAAATATCAGAATACCCACCCAAATAGATAAAGTATATTGTAAAGGAGTTGCTTTTTTACAAGTTAAAAAACTTTAATTTCACTCTTAATTAATATTTATTAATGAGTTTATTAATAATAATCAACTAAAAAGATTGTTTCAACTCTGGGGTTTTTGTTTTCCTTCCTTCCAAGAAACAATTATCACAACTAATTACATTTGCGAAAATGAATAGAAGGTTAATATTAAATTGATTACTTATTTACTAAGGTGTTTTTTGACCATATTTAGTTTCGATGGTGGTGATCAAGGATTACTAAATATGTTTTTCAATGACTGGGCTACTGCAGATATTAAAAAGCATCTGGTATTAAAATTTATTACAGATATATAATTCAGGAAGCCAGCCCCTATCAATTAAAATCTTTCAAAAACTATTAGCCCTTTACCTACAACTTCAACATAAGCACGGGGTATTCTTATCTTCCTGCCTATAAATATTATGGTCATCAAATAAAAGTTATCCATTTTATTGGTAAATTTTATTATTATAGAACCCTTTGTTTCCTTTTAGATAAATTACTAATGGCATTTAATCAACAAATTTTAAATACTAAAGCTATATAAATTAAAGAAATCAATTTTACAATAAAAAAAAAAGATTTCAAAATTAAACGGTTGAAAATATACATAACAGGAGGTGTTATAAATTGTAATAATTAATAAATCTCAAACCACTTTATTTTTTAATTAAATATTGCTATTAGTCAGTCATAAGCAAGTAATAATTTTAACACATAAATCATTTACTTATAAGGTAGTTTTACATTAGCCTTATGTACTACATTAAAATTTTATAATTATTAGGCCCTTCGAAGCCCTGGCTTTGGGCTCGTGATGAAACAGGTCGGACAGTTTTACCGAGAAGTGATATGGACTCAAGCCTTACAACGTTCGTACAGCGCTGGTGGGATATTTATAATAAATATTGTGAACAAGAGGAAGTCGCACAAATTTTTAACGCGGTACTCTTATCTTTAACAATTTCTTTACCCATGTATATATATAAATTATATAAACTAACTTCTTATATTAAAAAATTGTAAAAATGCTGACTAAATAAATCTATTTATTTTAAGACAAGCATATTCCCCTTCGAAAAATTTAAAACCGTCTGGGAGAATGGGGAAGCTCGCCACGCCTATGAGATTAATGCGGATACACACTCTAATCACGTGGCTGGTGACCTATTTATAAGCAAAGTTATTTAAGCATGTCTCAGGAACTAACTAAAATTATTCACAAAGCTTTCTTAAAAAGTTAAAGGAGTAAGTCTTAGTGGTTGATAAACTGCATAGTTTAAGTCAAAATGATTGTATGTTTAGTAAAAAAATGTTTTCAGGAGAAGTGCTCTTTATTTTTTTATGGTGGTTATAATATTTTAACCCGAGATATGCTTAAATTGCTTATATAGAACAAGTTATCGTTGTAGCTTAACACAAAAGATGTATAACCACATTTAATGATTTCATTTTATGAAAGCAATAAGCTTAAAGAACTCAGTCCTTACAAAAACTTCAACGAGACATGTTACTCATTAATAGAAGTTTGTAAAACTATTGATAATAATGTATTTTTTTTTTAAATCTTTATAGAAGGCTTTTTTCATATTCAGAAAAAACTTGACGAGATGATTGCTCCTCATAAAGCTAATTATATGGAAAATATTGAAGATTACAGAACTTTAAATATTGAAGATGAAATATTTTATGATAACACATTAGCAGGTACTTAATGTTATCAAGGTTTTTTGACTAAGGTACGGTATTTACGATTCGCTCGATTTTATAGACAACCAATTTATGGCCAACGAAATTTTAAAAGAAAAGTATATTAGTTTTTAATGTTAATATAACTGTGGATATTAAGATAAAAGTTAAATATACATTTTAATTATTTTAAAAAACAATTTATTGAAACTTTGCACTTTTTTATAAACTAAATTTTTTATAAATAAAGTGAATGGCGTTGCATATTTGTCATAAGAGTGCTATATTAGGAAATGTCCGTATGTTATGCACTGGTATATCTTACTAAAGTTAATTTGGAGACTAAAAAGAAATTATATATCATTAATAAAGTTTTAATTTATTTCATTTAACAGTTTCACTTCCTTTTATAAAGGCCTAAGCGCTGATATGAAATCTTTACTTAATATGAGGGAAGGAAGTTCCCGTGAAGGATCTCCGATTTAAATTTATATAGAAAATTATAGCAATAAAGAATTATTAAAATTTACCCTTAAACATCTTTAATATCTTTACAAACAATTACTGTACGCCTCTAAATTATAAAAACTATATCAACACCCAAGAAGAGAAGTCAAGTTGCATGACTAAAACTTAACCTCAAAGGGTTTTATGATGCTCCACTCCATTAGTCTAAAACGAGGTTTATTTTCTTGAAAAACATGCTTTCTAGTACATCGCCAGAGTTGACCATGCATACTATCCCTTTAGTCATAGAATTAATTTTTCATCAAACTATTGATGTTATACTTATCAACTGTAACCATTTGGGCTAAGCTAGCCATAGTCTTGCCATTTATATAAAAGTTATCTCAAGTCGACCTTTTTAGTTAAGGTATCAAATCTAGTGCGCTGGTTAGATAATTGCAAAATTGCTTTTAAATTCTAATTTCTTAGTTTACTTAACCACTAGAAAATTCGTTGTGTTATTCAAATAATTTCTTGAGTAAAGAGGCGATCCCTAGGTTTAAATCTGAACTAAGTTTGATACTACCAGTACAAATACTAATCTCAGATACATCAGCTCTACTATAAAACTAGAACCAATAGTTACTAAAGTTCATATTACCTTACAATAAACTTTAAGACTTTCTTTAGCTAGCACAATAGTTTAGTTGGTAGCATAGAGTTGGGCTAATTAGCTAGAGTACGCAACGTTTTTCACACTGAATCAGATCAATTTCTTGGTGTTAATGTTATTAACTTTATGGTATCTAACCCATCATTATTACCCTGATGTATACCAAAGACATAAAACTGAATAACTATGAAACTGACTACCTTGTTCCACTAAAGTAGAAAGTTCCTTTTATGATCTCCTACCATTCGACCACAGTTGCACTGTCCTTAGTTTAAAGATCATGGACAACACCTTAGATTTTTAGCTCAGGTTTAAAGCCCCACAAGCTAGGATAAAATGTAGTGCCTATTTACTTTTAAAAAATGCTAGTTCATCTTAATAAAAAGTTATTTTGCTCAGGTCTTCGGATAATTTGAGAACAGTAAATTAAGCACTCGAGCCCCTTTAAAAAGTCAATACCCTACCAAACTGTTTACGTGAATCCAGTGTGCCTTATTTTTGCTGTGTTAGTACTTGGGGAGCTTAGGTTATGGGGCCTCTAACAGGTTAAATACCTACAAACATCATTTCGGGAGTCGTCCTGACTGAGTAGTTAAGAGCATTGACGTGCATAACTCAAGGTCGTGGGTCCCCACTGACCCAACTCTCTTTTTCGGTCTTTGATGACCGCGTATTTAACCTCCTAAATTCTAATAAACCATGCTATACCTAACCTCTTCAGATTTTAATGCGATGTATACTTAATCTAATTATTTTGTCAGTGCATACTTCTGCCATGAATATTTATGATATTTAAGCTTAATGGTCAACTAACAGTTAAGACATAAAATTATTGTTGGTGTACAATTTTTTGAAAGAGTAGCAAGTTTAATCCAGTTACATAATAAAGTTAGAGAAAATTTTTCTAAGGATGTTCGCACTTTAAGGTAATAAACCTCGTTAACACTATATTATAACAAGTAACTTTTTTAAAAAAAATAAATGTTACATTACACTAAGAAAATTACCTCTTGTTTACTAAAGTATCCTTGTAGGAAAAGTCCAATCTGCACACAATGAGTGACCTAGATCTAGAAGAGAGAAAGGAAAAAATAGACCAGTGTCCTTCATGTGGCCTTTATATACTCACGCTAACCCTAAGCCCTCACTCTATAGTAGTAACAAATCATATACTTAGTTACATAAATTTTACGCTAACCCAATATTTAAAATTTTGTATTGGGTTAATGCGGAAGTGCACGCGTAACATCGATTTTTTTTTTTTACTCTAATGGTGAACAAATTACATATTGATTTGCTTACTTTGCACTTTCTATAAGTAAAAAATGTTACTAATGTCCCTGCTAGATAAATAAAAAGAAAAAAATTATAATTCAATTAGGGATGATAGACAAATGGACATAACATTGTTTACATTGTAAAACTTTTGCTTTTTTTTTTAATAAAACAGACCCTTTCCATAATGTAACATTGTAATTACTACTTTTCAGTAAATTTTTCTACATTCAGTTGCAATTTTGATAAACTAATACTTGTCCTTTTGTATTTATTTTTTGTTATGGTTAAGGATAAATTCTCTCTTAATAAAATTAATTAAAAACTTAACAAGAAAGTTCCTTTCCTTAACGTTTTATTACAAGCGCATCCACCAGAGCGTTACCCTTGAGGGCATAACGGCAAATGTGTAAAATGGTTCGCGTCCGTCGTTCTTTTGTTTCAATAGTAGTTTGCACTAGCCTAGTTAATTATTACCGTATTTACGTCTTCATCTCTATATAATAATATCTTACATTTTATACTATACAATCTACTATATTATATGACTTTTAATATAATATACTAGTTTTAGGGACTTAAGGTCCGTAAAATCAACACTAGCTTAATTTCCTTCATAGAACTTTGATTAAAATAGCATTAAATACTATTATTAGAAACCTAGTAAAGGTTACTTTAAATTCGTTAGATTTACAAAAATTCTTTTTATTTGAAATTCTGAAGCTAAGAGTATGTGAAGTAATTAAAAATAAAAGTAAAAAAAACATGTTAATATATTTTTTAATAGTGATTTACATAAAAATTAAAAAAAAAAAGCAGTTTTTAGGAAGTTTAATAAAACGTAAATTTGAAGTAAATATATAACGAAAGTAATATATTATATTAACCTATTGCATAAGTTGTTTGTTTTGACAAAAATAAAAATCCCTTATTGGAGTTTTTAAGGCGTTAAAAAATTCCTCTTATATATTTGAAAGCTAAGAGAAGAAAAGAAAAAGGATTTATCTACGAAAAATAATTAAACTAAATTTATTTAATATATATCTTAAATTATTATATTAGTACAGAATCATTACTGAACCAGGAATTTTAAATAAAACTGGTAACTTTTTCCTGCATTTTATAAAAAATTAATAAAAGTGTCCTATTTATATAAACTTTATCCTAGAGCACTAAAAACCTAGTTTCTACCAACTAGGTATCCAAAAACTTTATTTATAAACCTGCCCTCAAAGTCTTGAGCTATAAAACCGATTTTAATTAGTAGAAATTATAACTACCCTAATTATTTTGCTATCCTATCATAGCTCGAGGCATAAAAGTCCTTTATTATTATTATTATTATTATTATTATTATTATTATTATTATTATTATTATTATTATTATTATTATTATTATTATTATAATTTTTAATAGTAAATAGTCAGCTATCTACTATTATAAATTTTATAAAACTTGCCCATATTTACTAACGTAAAATTAAGATGTTCCTGGATTCCAAACAAACGATTCATTCCACGTGCTCATATCATTCTCTACCACCATGCTAATGGGGAAGGAAATAATTTATTTCTTGTGTCGAGCTCTAACACGTGAAAAAAAACAATAATTCTATCTCCATGCTTGGAATTCAAGGAATAAAATGCGTGTGATTTAAGCATGTAAAATACCAGAAAAAAAATTTCTAAAAATGTGATGTGAACCAATTAATTTTTTTTTTGTTTTTTAAAGGGTACCACGAGAATCTATAAAGAATGTGTGTGAGTTGCCTTTATATAAAATTATGGCGAACATTTATGCTACTACTTTTTATTTAGAATTTCTGCTTTTAATTTTATCTTTTATTAAAGATTTATACACAGCTCCTTGTTCATCGCGTAATGAATATACTTACTTCAAAAGAGATTACACAGAATTTGTAAACTCATTTAACTCTAACCAGGATATCGAAACTTTACAATATGAGACTCTTTTATTTCCTTCTATTCCAGGTAAAATTTTTTAATTAGTAGTATAGTTCTGTTTAATTGTTTTTAGTGGCTTTTACAATAAAGCAAATTGTTAAAAATTTGACTCTCACTTTACGGGAGGATAAAAAAACATATACAATTAATTATATGCTAAAGTCTTATGTGGGGTTTGCAGAAGGTATACACTTATAATATCCATACAATATATCTTTACTAATATAATGTGTAGATAGGACATCCTTTTTTTACGGCCACGTTATTAACGGGACTTTTGAGGTTAATATAATCCCGTTTGTTTAAGTTTATTTGAATCTTTATTAATTACTACTTTTCAGGCCTTTGTATTCATAGAAAATGAGATGTATGTTATTGAAAGTTGTGAGAAATCTTCAGAAGATAGTGGACATTATACTCATATTGTCTATAAAGGAAATAATAACGTAAATTTAGTATTGTATGTAATATAACCTTTTATTGTAATATTTTGAAGCCACACTACTATATTAGAAACGGAATTTTTCGAATTTGTGTTATAATTGCACATCTCCTTATAAATATTATTCTATTTTAGTCTAAGCATAGCCCTCAAGTATTGCCAGAAAAACAATATTTTTTTAATTTTCATCTAGTCGCGGATCACACGGTCTTTTCTGCTAATGGAGATAATATCGACAGTGCGTAACTTGAGGAATATTTATCAGTGAGTTATTTTAATAAGACTAACACAAATGAACTAGGAACCGTAGCAAAAATGGATAGGCTTTTACGAGCTGTTAGTAGTTTTTATGCTAAACAAAACGTATTTAATGACCCTAGGGAAATATTAACATTTACCGGTGGTAAGTAGCATACATTTGCAGTGGCTTTTGAAGTTTTTAAGTTAATTTTCAGATTATGAAATATACATGTCCCCTGGGCCCGTCAATCCGGCAACCATTCCTACTTTAAGCGGGGCCCAGGTTAATAACGTTAATTTTACTGTTTATTTGGTTACGTGACGAATTGGTTTATTTTTAGATCTTAAGAAAATTTGGCACTGAAAACTATTCTCAGTATGACCTTGCCATCTTGTTTACATTACTTGAACTTCAGGGTTGCAGGGGGAGATCCGTTTTAGGGGCTATATGTTCCCATGAACATACCATAGATAACGGAGAATTAGTTTATCAGAACGTCTTATTTGTAAACTTTAAGAATGAAGAATCCAAACCTTTCTATTCTCAAACGTTGATATTGGCACATGAAATAGGTCATAGTCTTGGATTAACTGTAAATTTATATATATATTTAAAAAGGCCCCAATTGAACTTAAATATAGCATGATACATCGACTTATGTTATGAGTCCTTATCATCTTCCAGAGAACCTCTTGGAGTTTTCTTCTAGTAAGAAGGATGATCTTAAGAAAATTTGGAAAAAAATACCTTGTTTGAAATGTACTTTATATATATTTTTTATCATTACTTTATTAAAACTTGTTTTAGCTAATAGTAAACTTTATAAGGATGGACATATATTTGGGAATGCATTAAGGTTTATTGCCGTCCTTATTAATTTTTTCTAGTTCAGTTAATGAACTTGGAATTTTTTTTTTTTTATTGATATGATATATTAATGTAAATCATTTTCGTGGATATAGTTATTTTATGTAATTAACTATTTAGCTTATTAGTAATCTATTATTATTCGTAAACACAGTTATGGAGAATTTTTTAATTTTGATAAAAAAACCAATGTTAATGTAATCTCTCCGGGGAGAGCAAAAGTTGAGGTTAGAGTTATACCGCCTGTAAAGCGCGAGGTTACAGCGAAAATTATAGTTAAAGTTGAACCGCCTGTAGCGGGTAGTGTTGGGACTACTTCCTCTACAGAGAAAAGCAGTAACAGAGCTACGACCCCGGGTGATAATGTAATGCCTAAGATTTCACCAGAGATTGAGTTTACTACTAAGGAGCCTGCAACAAGTAGTGGTAGCGCCACAGTACATCCAGGAGTTGGAGCTTCTATGGAGTCATCAAAAATCGATAAAACTTCCACTTCCTCAAAAAATAGCGTTCAAAATACTGTGCTCTTGAACATGAATACTGACATTACGTCATCTAAGGTTTTTCCGAATCTTGATGCTAAAGCTAAACAGTCTTCGGCTATCTGTCCGAGGACTTTAATAACTATTGCCACAATAATGCTGTTAACTTGCATTATAGTGCTTGAATAGTGGTACTGTATATAGCGTTTTTAAAATAAACTGTACGGGGTTCGTTTTTAAAATAATATTTTTGTTGTTAATAACTAACTTTTTAAGCTTTATCAAAGCGTAATTTTTTTTACTTAGTTTTAAAAAATTATGAGTATAACTAATGTATATTAAATTTTTAAAGCAGCGATTGGAATTGTCGTAGTTTCCATTGACCTTTTTACTTCCAGTTATATAATGTTATCTTAGTCACCTCCAGCCTACTAGCGAGTTGTAGGTTCATATGTGTTTACCAAGGTGTGACGCCCCTCAATGTGTTAAAGAAATATTTGAATTTCTCGTCATAAATTTATTACTTTTTTTATTTGGCACCAACTTTTTTTCGTCAGTCTATACAATTTTAGTCACTAGCCAGAAATTTTATTTTAGTTTTAGAACAATTACGCAAGATCCTCTTCACTAGTTTTCAACCTGGTTAAATAGAAGCACCATACATGCAGTTCTTATATTTTTAATTAATTCTCGTGTAGTGGTAATATTTCTGTTAGTCTCCGAAGTTTATCCTTTTTTTATTATCACCAATTATTTAACCTATTTTTTTTGTTAATTTTGAGTGAAACACTAAATTGAAATTTGCCGTATTATATCATTTGTTATTTCCTAGTTGCATATGGAACCTTTTTAGTTAGATGTACATATAAACATTCTTTAGTTCAGTTATAGTAACTTGGTCAAATATTTTTGAAAGTTAAAAGGTCCGAAAAGATTGTGCCTTCCTTTGAGTCATATTATCCATTCTCAGCAAATTCTAACTTAAGCTATTATTCTAAAATTACACTATTATTAAGCCCCCGTAGGATAAGAATTATATTGAATAGCGACTCCTTATAGTATAAAGATATATTTAAATAAAACAAATAGGCTATAAAGTCATAAAATACGCCGTTCGACAACGACTTTTAGTCACTAATTATTTAAGTTTTTTGGACGCAATAATTGTTAGCCACCTAAATATAAAAGCTCATTTTTCAACGAGTATTTCTGACTACGGTAAAAAGTATCCAACTTTAAGAGATACTGTTCATTATTTAAATTATTTGAAACTCATCAATGATATACTTTAAGCAAAATAACTACAGACTTCTGAAAAATCTTTAACTGAAGAAACGAAAAAGTTTTAGTCATACGTAAATTTCTATCAACATTTAACTACATGGTTTTTTTTCTTTATTCCCTTTATGTATATAATAAATTTGACTAAGATTAAAACCTTTTAAACTTTGTCAATCTTTTAAAATTCACTGATGAACTTAAAGAAAACATTTCAACGTCTGTGAGAAGCTATTGACCACCAAAGCTTAGTTAAAAAAATTTACTTTAATACAATTTAATTTTTTTACACACTCGAATTATTTTCCTATCTGATGCAGTAAAGTCTTATCAATTATAATTAAAGTCAGTTCATAGTGTTGATAGAGGCATTAATCGACACAATGATACCTCATTAGGTTTTGTATTACAAATAATCCTCTTCTTTGAAATAGTATTATTCGAGTGTCCTTTGTAAACTATAAATTTTAAAATGACGAAATCGGTGATAGTATATTAGTTTTTGGAAAATTTAAATTATAGGATTTGAATTTATAGTCCCCCGTAAATTATATGGTGAGAGTTAGTAACAAAATTGTTTAATAAAATGGTATATTATGGTACACTGATAAGGGTATTTGGGCCTCTATCGATATGATATAATCCGCAGTGTATATTTTAAGGTTCTTTTATAAGTAACCTTACTAAATGTGAGGTCGTAAGTTACGAAGTACCGAAAAAAATTAAAGATTCCATTTGGAATGAAGAATATGAGGTATATATTAGTAATGCTAAAGAAATTTGGCTTAAAGAGCTTTTGTAATATTGAGGTTGAGGGGTTTATCTGACAAAGCAAATAATTTAATTTCTCGGGAATAGTTTATAAATTACAAAAGAAAAAATTGAATTAACTGCCCTTGAGGGGAATTAATGATTTGAAAGGAAGTGCTTAAAGTAACTGACGTTTAAGTTCAGTTTAATAATTTAAGCTTTGATTTAAACAGGTTATAGAAGACTTGAATTGGTGAATTTACGCGTTCAAATAGAAATCATTTGAAAAATCTATTTGTAACTAAAGCTTCTAAAGCTTGAGAAGTTGAAGGCTACACCCTTTTTGGAATACGTACGTTGTCGAGGTAGAAGAATTTATTAAAATTGGTTTTTATAAATGACAGCCTATAAGACGGCAATGACTTGAGAAAAAAATTAAAGAATTTAACGCAGTGTTGAAACATTTCTAATAAACAATGTTAACTAATTTAAAGGCTAGGTACAGTAAATATTTCACTACTTTAAAAATGCCGAAGCCTGTTTGAAAATGAGATTAGGAACAATTTTACATTACAATATTTAATTGTCTCAGAGTGCAATAGATTGTCTTACCGCTCTCGCATGGCCATGGATATAGGCCCTAATGATTTTAGAAAGCAGAGATTTTGAAAAACTAATTAAAGCAAGATATTTAATTTTAAATAACGATGCAAAGACATAACCATGAGAGGTTTCTGCAGTGTTATAATAGTAGCATTCATTATGAATCAGAGTATTTGTAAAATCGATAAATTTGATAAAGATGAGTGAAAAAGGCTAATAGTTGAATAGGACTGCAGTGATTTGAGGGGACTTTTAAATGTTTTGAGCGAAGAAAAATGCATTAACTGATGGAAGAAAATATACTGTTTTATGGACTTTGCGATTTCTGTTTCAGTCATTTCAAGCTAGTAATCCTTATAATGAGGCTAAAGCAACAGAAAAAAACAGGGAACTTTTAAAATTTTAGAAAAAAAGTAACATTAAATGGAGTAAACAATGAATGTAATATCAAATAAATCCAACCTTACAAGAAAGTCATTCACATTATTGAGTAGCCGAGTTACTGTTATAGTTGATGGAAATTCTCCTCACCTCTTGACCAAAAAAATGATCGAAATTGCTACCGGCAAAGCTACTATGAACAATCTGTAGAAATGCAGAACCACGTAAGAGTGTTAACGGAACATATATAGAATGAAGTATCATGTAGTAACTGTGAACTACTTTTAAAGAAAAAATTGGTAGGATGTTACGTATGGGATACCTAATAAAAAATACTATACTTTGAACACTTTATTACTACATATTTTACCTAATACTTTAGATGCGTTAATTACCTTTTTTTTGGTTTACTATAGTTTTGCAAGAGATGGCATGGCAATACTGTTATTAATAGCATTACTAAAAGTTTAGTTGAATATTCTGCACGCTCGTGGTATTTATTATGGTGAAACGAATGGAATTGATAAACTTCAAAGAGCAGTACTTCTACTAACTGAAACGAGATGAAACTACGATAAAAATGTGTTAGTATTTTTGCTAAAAATGTAAACTGCTTTAGCCAACTGTAATTAAGAGAGTTTAGATATGAAAAGTTCATAAAGCAACCTAAAGATCAAATAAGATAGTTAACAATTCCTGTGGTATATAAACCTATATTTATTACTATTTTTAAAAATTTATAAAAATTATTAATACTTACTTTTTAGAGTAACTAATATAAAAATTTTACCTACTTGCCTTACATTATTAACTTTTCCTTAAAAAGTAACCTTCATAAGTCCATAATTTAAAATTTCACCCTTTTAGGAACTAACTTTTTATTATAGTTCTAGCAGAAACACAAGTGACCAAATGCATCTATTTCATCTATCAGACACAAACTTACAGTGCTGACAAATAATGTTATATATGACCCGTTCTTCAAAAATTTTATGCACATAACTTGATAATTATATATATATTTTAATTAGGTACCTTACATAACTACCTGTTCCATAAAAGTATCCTTGATAACAACTATATTTTAATTTGGGTCACCCTAAATAACTTTTCCCATACTTTGGTGCCCAGATGTGTGGAAATGCCTCTTTGACAATCATGAAAAATAGAGCATAAAAAGTGATGGAAGTGTAGCTTCTTTCTCAAAATTATTAAAGTTCCAATATTTTATCTCTTTTAAAAAACTGCTGCCCTTTAATAAAGGCAGAGATGCTAATTAAAACCCTCTTTAAGAAGTAGGATCTCTGGAAAATGCTCTTGGAATGATATTTACCCTCTACAATGCGCTTAAAAATAACAGCTTCGAGTTTCTAACGTTTAAGGCCACGAAATATCCAAAGAGGGTTCTCTAAAGCAGTTAAAGACATTAGTTGTCAGCTCCAAAAAACATGAGACCGCCGTAACCTACTTTCTTTTTAAGTACTCCCTTGTTTGCGAAGGGGGTTACATCCTTTTCTCAGTATCTTTTTATTATTATTAAACTAATCATTTACGTTTATAACAAAATTTGCCAATGAATGCCAACAGCCGTCTTATCACTTATAAATACTTTTAATAAAATTTCTATGATGCCCTCTAAGTATTAGCCTAGCTTACACGAATTGATGAGTAAAGGTAACAGAGCTATTATCAGCGCATCCAATAAAAAAATTTATGTGATCTTTTTCCTTTATAATAGCTCTACCAGCTGGAAAACTCACGAAGAAAACAAAGTCATATTGGAACCCAACTATTTTCCTCGGTTCAAATCGATAGCCCAGTTTAGAAAGCCTTAATATAGAAAACCTCTATAATAACAGCTTCATTAAGGTCTTTTGACCCAAGACTATATCCTTACCCGTTATGCTCCAGTTTGTAGCCAACTCTAATACAAATTTGGTATGGTTTTTAATTTGGTTAAAAGTGAATAAACCAAATCTTTTATCTGTCCATTGCCTTGCAGATGTAAATTGATACCTACAGCCCGTTATGGGTTGTGATAATAAATTTAACCGTTGATCGGAACGCGTAATAAAAAAAAAAATAAAGAGACACAGAGAGATAACTACCTTAACAAATGCCGTTCTTGTGTATTCTTTAAAGTTTAATATCATTAAATAATCTAAACTACCTAGGTTGCTTCATAAATCATTGTTGGTTGTATACCTTTTTTTAATAAAATACTTTAAGTCTCCCTTAATTTCAACACATTTTATAACCTTGTATTGCCCTCATAAAGTTTATATAGTTGTTTTAAAAAAAAAGTATACGTGTCTTTAGAAGGAGAATAGCTTGGTGAAAATCTCAGCCGTGATTATTTCAGAGATATGTTTTACTTTATAGTTTCTTCGCTCTACAGACTCTTTAACGTAGTGGTATGCAATATCACTATGACACAATCTTTTCGATGGTGATTTCGCACTTCTAATAATATATTTATTACAGCCTCGTCAGCTGTATTAATTTCTACTGTAATAGGCGCAGCAGGGAAATGTTCTATTAAAATAAATTCAATGGCTATAGTATTGGCTATGCGTTACTAAGAGCAAAATACTCAGCTTCACAAACAGACTTATCTATAGAGCTTCTATCAATTTTAAATCCCCTGTATTGGATTATCGTAAAAAAAAATTATATAACCCGTTGCTGTACGAAACTCAATATTATCGACCCAAGAAGAGTCACAGTAACATTTAGAATAACATGTATCGACTGAAAAAATTATTTTTTATAAGTTTTATAGGACTTGTTTGGTAAAATTGTCGTTGCTATGATCCACGTACAGGGCGCAGTTAAATAAATAAACCACACAATTAAGGGTATGCACTTTGCGTTTTAGTTTTAATTCCAACTGGTAGGTTTAATTTATTAAAATTATGTGTAAAATTGCGATATATTTATATACATATATATTAATCTCAACAAGCAATGAGATTTTTGTTCTTTTGTGTGTGACGTCTTTTCAAGCTATAGGGCTGTAAAGAAGTCTTAGCTTTGTTGTCTGAAGGACAAGTTTTAACATATTGTTTTGGGACTATAGGACAGACCAGAGCTTTGTCAGAAACGATCTATAGGATAGCTTATTCGAAGCTTAACGTCTAGAGAGCGTGTACATAAATAAAGAGCCTAAAAGCTCAAAAGAAAATTTTTAAACATATGTTAAAGCTCTTTTAGCAGTTTTCATATATCCCCCCTCCCCACCCGTCACTAGTTGGTAGAAACCTTCCTAGCATGGTAGTTGCATATGCTATCTCCGGCCTTGTGCTGTCAGATATGGATCAATGAGGCTTTTAAGTTCTTCATTGCAACCATCACTGTTGCTAGGAGGGTTGAGTGTTGTACACTTAGTTATAGAAATATAAAAAACCTTGGTTGTGGTAATCATACCTTATTGAACTACAACTTGCTAGAATCTACCCCAAAATTTTATCCAATTGAATTAAGTCCTTAATTTCGTATTCAATCCAGCGTGCACCCCTATCATCATTTCCATTTTTTTATGTTCAATGCGATCAATGCATGATGATTATATGGTTTTGCGTTTTTAGCGGATAAACAGATATTTAAGACTTCTAACTTTAGGGCGAGGGAACTGATAATGTTTACCTTTTTTATATAAAGCGCCTGTTGCATGTTTTCTCTTCAAGTCACCTTTGCTTCTACATCCAATATCCAAGCTCCTATTTCTGTTCTACAGTCTTTTCATATGCCCTATTTCCGCATGTGCACGGCTATGCATTAGCTCCACTCTTGCCTTAGGATCTTAGCTCTGTCAACTATTTTTGCTAAAAGTTAATTAGTTTACTTTTTGTTTTTTTTCTCTTTAATAGTTATTTCAACTCTTTTAAGTTTACCTTTGAGCTCTTTTTACCGTCAGAGAACCTTACGATCTTCAGAATTGGAACATCCACTGCGCCCTCCCCCTCTCCTCATCCCATTGTTTTCTATCCGTGTTATTTTAAAATACGCTTATAATTTTATTTTTAAAAAATAAAAAGTTATTAAATGTGATTTCTAGGATCAACAATAGAATATTAGATTTCATAATCAAGAGAAATTTCACGCAAAAATCAACAAAAAAAAATATATATACGAGTTTTGCAAAAGCTATTGAAGTTATGTAATTTTTTTTTTTCTTTGTTACCGGTTTTTAATGCGTAAATGTTTATAAAAAAAATCCTAAGCCGTATTTAGATGCAGATCGGTTATCAAGTAGACTACTAATCCAGTCTTTTTTTCGCGGAATTATATAACTCTCATAAATTAACTATTATGGAAAATAAAAATTATTAGCC
This sequence comes from Zophobas morio, assembly GCF_036711695.1. Taxonomy (NCBI): domain Eukaryota; kingdom Metazoa; phylum Arthropoda; class Insecta; order Coleoptera; family Tenebrionidae; genus Zophobas; species Zophobas morio. Next base: position 140,949 of record NW_026972804.1, on the reverse strand, counting down.
AAAGTTTTGGCGATAATGGCTTTTTACTGGAGCAGGAAACTGTAATGGTGGATGGATGGACTGACTAGAGTAGGAAAAAGGTTTTAAATACAAAAAAAGGGTACAGGCTCAAGAGCGTACTTCCGAAAGGTCGCGCACCCTCGCAGTCTATAGCCATTTGAAAATCAGATTATGGGATAGCGTTGAAAGAAAAACTTCAAGAGCGCTGTAATCCATTTTTTTTACTATGGTGTGCAAATAGTAAATGAGGGTGGGGCCTCCACAGAGAGAGGGCTATATTATGAAATTCATGTATTGGTGGTTTTAAACTTTGCCTTCCATAGTCCCTATGACTTAACCGTAACATCTACATTGAAACATAAAGAAGTACGACTTTGTTACTGATTTACTTTGCAGTTCGCCGACAGATCTTAATATCAAGCGAGTACGCTGTTTAAAGGTACACATGTTAGGGCAACATTACTGCATTCTGTTATGGTGCCCTACTGGTTTACCTCTGGTCTACAATTAACAATTCCTAGTGGGGCGTTGCAGGTTATATGAGAATGGTAATCCTTTGTTTATACTCACTACTATAGCTGAGAATAAATCTTGTGCTATGGTAATTAATAGATACTCTTACAAACATTTATTTATCTAGGGCTCTAATGTTTTCTTTTTATTTAATTATTTTAAAAATGACTACGTTACATTTAGTTTAACGAGCAATTTAAGCAAAATTGAGAACGACAAGGCCATTTTAAACACAAGCACTTTTAAAAAATTACTTAAAAAATTATATTGGTGGCTCCATAGATTTATTTAGCTAAACCTTAAAAAACCTTAATGTTGATAGAATAAATTCTTTCAAAAAAAAAAAGGACTGGTTCGTTTCTTATTAAAGTCAGGGATCCATAAGCTTTCCAATAGAAAGGGTTTAAAAAAGAGTTGTAAGTCCTTCTTTTACGACTTAATTAAACTATAATATCTAGAGTCATGTAGGTATTAAACTTTTATGAACCTATATAGCAAACTACATTTGATCTTTCTATTTCACTGAACTAAAAATTACTTAATATAGTAGCAAATCTTTATTTCTGACACCCTACTGTCAGCGGAGAGGAGGATATACGGCTAATCCAAAAGGTAAAGGTAACACAGATTAAAGTTAAAAAAGGGTACAAATCTACTCTTTAGAATATGATCGATTGGCTAGTAACTTAACTTTTATTGCTTATTAACTACAACCCAAAAAAAAAAAACAATCTCTAAAAAATGTCCAAAGTAGGTACAGTTCCGGGCTTTCTTGATTGGGCCAGCGAAGTTGTAGTATTTTGTAAAGAGCTTCTAAGATACAATCCCACAAGAGACTGGGCTACCCACCCTTGATAGAAAAACATTTTGTATATGTATGAAGTCTTTGCAAGGACTTTCCAGCATGTAAGTGAAACTTTTAAGATATTCTGAACGGTTTCCCTTTAAGTGCTTATGTTTGACGTGGAGGGTGTTCAAGTAGGCCATATCCAAAAAATATACAACTTAAGAGATTTCGCTGGGGACAAAGTTTTTAACGTTACTGTGATATTTTGAAAAACGATTTAAATTGAAGATAAATTCAAATAAATATGGAGCGAGTTATTATTCTTAATAAGTTTTTAGTACTTAATTTCAGTCTTTGAAGAAAAAGAGGTTTTTAAAAAGTGGTTGTTCATAGATAAATTATTAACATTCAAAGATGAGACAAACTTGGAGCGTTTAGGGAACGAGCCGGATGATGCCTTTCCTTTTTCTCTTGATCCTTACGTTTTGAAATAACTATATAACAAATTACATAGTTAAAAATTAATATTATTAATCTGTATTAAAAAAATTATTATTTGGTTATTAAATTGTAAAACTATAGAATATGATACCTACGTTTTAATAATACTGCGCAAGGGAGAAAAAGACTGTTCGCCTTAAAGAAGTTCGCCTTCGGTTACAAAAAGTAGTCTTTACATCTTCGAGGTCAAATCTTTTAAAAATCGTCAATCAACACACAGGAAGTTAACCTCCAACAAACTAACGTCAGTTGACCCAACACATTCGTAGGGCTTTATAAATTTGCAAATAACCAATAGACGATCAATTTAATAATATCTAAGAACTTCTTCTGCTTCACTAAATAAAAAAAATTGCTTTCACTTTGATACTTAATTAATATTCACAATAACATAAGCTAACGTTATTATAAAAAAAATAGCTTAAAAAAACTTAAAAAAAATACTATTAAGAATCGGCAGTTTGCGCAAATTTTTTAATGTTAGACCACGACAAAAGAAAGCTTAACAGGAATACTAATTTCATGATAAATTTCTTTTTAAGGTAAGCCAAGCGTTGAACTGCACTGTAAAATGATCATGAAAAGTAACTATTTCTGGCTAAGCAAGCACTAAGTGAAAAGAGATTTCTTATTGGCGAGATAACACCCCGTTTTAAAAGAAATAGATTTTTTTTTTATTTTCTTGAAGTAAATATATGCATATATATCTATAACTTAAATCCTTTATATTAAATTAGCGGTTAAAGAAATTTATAAATGCAATAGTTTCTTCTAGTTCCTTTTTAAACTTGCCAAATTTGCATTTTTGAACGTAATTGATAAAATCTAACTATTCTGCTTAGTTTTATACGCACTTGCGGAAATAGCTTACATAATTCAGAATGTTAAAATGATTTTTGAAAACATGGAGACTTAAAAGAAAATGAGGTTACTATACTTTATACTAACTACTTTTAGCAATAATTTTTGTTTTTAAATATAAGTAAAAGAGTCAATGTTTTTTTTAAAAGGTATTAATAAAATTACTTCTTGTTTATATTTAGAAATAATTTTAAGTAAAAATTTATTATACTACTTGTGTGCTTCTCATGAAAACAAATCAAGATAGCTGTCAGACAGCGTACCCACTTATCAGGTTTAACCCCCATGAATTTATTTATAAAAAGCTCTGCGACCTATAAACGGAACATTTGTAGAAAAAGTAAATATTAGAAAAATTTTCAGTAAAATACTACAAGCAATAAGATAACAGGGTATCCCTAAAAAGGATAAAGCAGGGTGATAAATGTAAATAGCATATTTTTAAAAGATTAAAAACTGTTATTCAATTTTTATATAGTTTTACTAATCGTATACACCATTTAATATCTCATCACAGTTACTTTTATGTTTTAAAAATTTAATGGGTAAGAGCGTATTGTGGTCAGCATATAATTTATGCACCCTTTTTACTCTACTCTAAAAGTTATTTTAGTTTTTTTTTAATTAATAAAATTATTGCATACAACTGCAAGAGACTGTACTACTTACTTTAAGGTGCGCTTGATGTATTTTAGAAATTAAACTTTTTAAGATATGGCGTTACGATCTTTTAACATGTCTGATAATTTGATATGGTAAATTACAAAACCTACTTAAACTCGCAAAAAGTGACTGATAAACCCTTTATTATTAATAAAGGAGGAGTTACTCATTCCAACCAGGGTAAGGCCAATAATTTTACAGAAACTCTAAACCCTCAGTGTGCGCCCTACCTTATTCTAAATATATTAGAATTTATGAGGGCGAGTTTTAGAAACATAACCATCAAAGACCGAAAAAAAGAGTGCCGCATTGGTGGAAATCGAGACCCACGGCCTTTAGTATCCGCACCCAATGCTCTTAACCGCTGAGCTACGGCGTCTACTCCGATTCCGGTATGATGGTTTCACGTAATCTTAAATAAAGTTTCTTATACATAAACTATTATCAGGCACAAGTATTCCACTTCATACTAATTTTCCTTTCAACATCAATTTTTTCTATAAAAACTTCTTTAAGCTTTTGTTTGGGACCTTCCATGTATATTACTTTTAATATTGAAAGCTTTAAAATTACATCATTCGGTAACTTGATCGTAGCCTTAAAAGACTTAAATTTTGTAGTAGACAAACTGCATTTATTTCTGTCTCAGTAACTTCTTGGATTTAAGTAGGCAGGGTTTAGAAATACAACCCACTAAAGATCGAAAATTTGAGACGCATAGTAGGTAAACCAACATTATTCTTAAATTTGAGCCTCAATGATCTTCTTTGCAGAGTTCTCAAAAATATTATCCTTATATTCTCGTACCGGCCGGAGTCGAATTAGCTTCTTACTTCATTGGTTTGCCATCTAAACCCCAATACTAATTTTACTACTTTCTTCATGAAAATATTCTAACTTTAGTGGTTTCCATACATTAATTCATATGCTAACTTTAGACTGGTCTTTTTAATAGCCTGATTACCAAACATCTTGATTATTTTGAATCTTGTTAACTAAAACCCCCAATGCTGTATTTCCACAAAGACAGGGGTAAAAACGATTCCTTTGGAGTAGCACAGGGAGAGTTTTAGCACCGTTAGATAAAGTTAAAGTTGGCAAGTTTCTCCCCTTTACGCTTCGTAGTAGGTAATATAATCATATTTTCTACTCGAGAGAGGTCAATTTTTCAAAAGTTGATTGCGGTTTTGTTTGACCGAGAAATTAATGTTTTTTCGACGAGATCTCTAAATGCCCCAAGTGGCGAAGAAGAGAGAGCTCAACTTTCACTAACATCTCAGCTGCAGGACAAAAACATTCTTTTCGAAGAGCAAAACTCAGAAGACATCCTTCTGTACCAAGAGGATAATGATTATGAAGGTAATGTTTTTGAAATATCAATCCCCATTCTCGAATACTTAAAGTGTTGATGAACCCGAGGCGCCGGCTCTTATGGAATATATTTCTTGTATAAGGGAAGCTTGTACAAGCGCAGGAGCGAGTGTAAAGGCAGAAAAGCTGATCTTTTTAAACTGTGTAAAAAATATTCTAAAACTGGTTACTTTTACGTGTGGTGTTCACTAACTGCACGTTGGTATTAGCATGGTGGTAACCACCGTTACGACTTTAGGCTAGTAACAAAAAAATAACACTTGCCCCTGTAGAATTAACGGTCTCTGGGGGTCCTCATTAGTAAAGGGTGTTATAGCCGTATCTATCGAGAGATTGCGCCGTTCAATTTTTTTTTTAACTTACTCCACCTAAAATAGAAACCATTATTCACCTTGCTGGTTAACGACCTAAAGCTTATTTGGCGATTAATTGGTGTTATCTTAACTATTCGCTACAACTTGAATTCAATCTAACTCTTTGTTTTCTTGAATTCTAGGGTAGGGCCCCAGGAGGGCTTTCATTGAGATCTTGAGCTAGAAAATAAACTTTGACCTGACTTGGCTTAATTTTTCTTATTAGAAGTCAGTGATTTACAGTAAAAATTGGATCGAGTTGTGGTAATTAGCGTGTGTAGCATTCATTCTCATTCTTAATACTTAGGCATACTATATACGGTGGGCCGCCTGCAGAAATTGTTTATATTTACAGGTAATTAAGCAGCTCCCTTCGCCCTGACGATTATATATTGGCGAGATTTGCTAAATTATGGTGTACATTTTATTTTCTAGTCAGTAAGTGGTTCTGAAAGCTTAGAATAAATGACTGACATAATGAATAATACTAAAAAGTGCTAGTGGCATCGCCAGATGCTGACATACTAGTTGTAATTTGGTTCTGAAATATTATAGATAGGAATTTTAGGAGATGAATTGTGATTATGGTGTCTTAGTTAGCTGAGCTCTAGGTTTAGGGTTGAACTTGATACAGGAGAGTGCTAAAATGTTTTACTCTTGGTTCAAAAGTACTATTTATTAAAATAATTAAAAATCGTTGAGGTCGACCTATCTCTCGTATCTCGAAGGGTATGTGTGGTTCAGACTTTAACTGACAACTATGGTCGTGTACTATTATTGGAATAAACTTATTAGTTAGTGTTATTATCTGTTCTGACTGCAATGGAATAAGAACCTCTTGAATGAATTACTGTAGAGAATCGACTTTTACTTGACTTTTATCTCTTCAGAGCAAACCTCAGGAAGATACCGCAACTTTGAGGCTACCTGTACGGGCGATCATATCATCATTGAAATTAGTGTAAACTGGTTTTGGATTCTATGTATTTTAATAGTACCATGCTAATGCTTAACTCTGTCCCCACTCCCACCTTAAAGAATTGAAGCAAGGATTCATCACTACGTCTTTAGGTCGCTATGGAAAAGCAGTCTAAAAAAATTCTAAAATTCGGCGTTTGACTCTCCTTTTAATCTCTGGTGACACTTCACTCGATGACGTCAAGAGGATCGAATTGTCTTTCAAGGGTAGATAACAAATGGAACGGAGTCTCTGGAGTCCCAAATTATCTTTAATAACCTTCTAGGAACAAAGGCTTTTTGACTTTAACTGAAAAGAGATATAGGCTACAATTTATCTCTATTTAAAAAAGATCCAAGTTTAGGTTCTAATTATGGTTGTCTTGCAAAGAATTAATGTGAACAGAGTCAGCTTGTACCTTGGTAAGTAGTAGGTGGGAATGGACTGGTCTAACAGTCACAAGTCCGCGCGGTTCGAAAGATTCGCTCTTAAATGGAAAAACAGGAGAGCCAATTAGATCTTTGGAAGGTCCAATTCTTGTGGGCTTTTCAGGACTTGAAGAAATATGTTTGTCTTGAAAAAGTCTACATCCTAAATTTTCCCTTGTAACTAATCTACTGTTTATCAAATTAGCTTTAAATTACTAGAATGATCGCCCCCCGAGCCTTTTTAGTCTGAAACGAAGGGTAGCCCGATCCTTAGGCTGGGTGTAGTCTTTAACTAACTCAGAGTAATAACTGCGTCATTAAGTGATGGCGCTGCAGAAAGCTTGCGGCGTACTCTTGTGTCAGTGTATGGCTGTTCAGGTCGAATAGGATCTGTGAGCTAAGTGTTACTCTTATGAGTAATATAAAAGAATACTACTAGGATCGATTCTAAATTCTATCCTGCTAGCTTTAAACTGGCTAAGGTATAGTATTATCTTTTAGTATTGAACTAGAATTGTATCTTTTAACATTATGAAAGGTGCTTTCCGAGCTGGCCTGTTTTGGCTGAATTTGGGGCAGTTCGGTCTCAATTATAACTAAGTCTGACTGCTTGCTTGGATGACTAGTTCAACTGATTGCGCAGGACTAAGTTTTCATATGTGATAGCTTTCCAGTAAAGGATAGTATTATAGCAGTCTTGTTCCCTAGTATATACTATAACATGCGGCTCGATCACAAATAACTTGAAAACTTGGATAAGGAAACGTAAGTTTAAAGTAAAAAAATAATAAAAACTCTCAAATCAAGTTCCTATAAAATTATTAAATCGTTTATTAATAAGACGGAAATCTTTTAGTGCAGTTACTAATGGAGCAAAATTAGTTTTTCCTCTCTTATAAAAAAGCAAAGCCTTTATAATACCCTCAATTAATTTATAAATTAAGGACCAGTATCAAACCCGAAATTTAAACATTATTATATTAAACTCGGCAACTTTTCTATCCACTTTAAAGAACCCTTTGAAAAATTTTATATTATCATTTGAGCCCCTTTTAAATATATGCTGTATTTTATGACATACCAAGATTCTAGCAACTTAGTTTCCAAATTTGTTTTATAACACCTGCTCTCGCATACTTGTGCCATTTTTGGTTAGTGAAAATTGTTACTACACATTATCTTGCCACCGCTAATTTTACTTAATTAAAAGGTGAAAAACCCTACGCTAACTTAAGTCAAAAAAGCCTCTGTCATTATTATCATTCTTTTCAGACAGCAAAGTCTGTTGCAGGACAAATAATAAGCAAGTAAACTTATATTTATACCCTGCTGTATACACGACACATTCGCTTTCTGAACTCAAAGGTTTAATCCGACGAATAACGTTAAAAAATATTACTTGAAGCGCCTCCACAAGCTCGAAAAACATCTTTATAACCCCTGTAATCCGAATGAATTGCCTAGACGTCAAATAAGATAAGCAATCCAACCAAAAGGGATCGAGACCGCATTAGAGAACAAAAGAGAATCTGTGAAGTTATTGAAAAAGGGGGTTTTTTTAACCAACAATACGCCTTAAACTACCCTCAGTACCTCCCAAAACGTCTCCTCAAACTATTGAAGGGATTTTTTGCTAAAAAAACTAATTAATTTTCTATTTTAATCCTCAATTTCTTTCAATGTTTTCATTGTTGGAGTTCACTGAAACAATACAAGAGATGTCCAACTTTAGCAACTACAATTATCAACACATTTTACACAATCATTGATGTTATAAACATCATCATAATAACCTTAACTTATTGGAACATATGAGAGCTGCATAGCGTGAATATTAACATTAATGATATATCTATAGACAACAGTTAATGGGTGAGTAAACCATTACAACCAAATCAAATAATGTGTTGTAAAAGTATTTTTAATAATTCAAACTCATTGAACACATCAAAGTTCCTAAAAAAGATTAGAGAAAAAAATAGAAAAGGCTCATAGCCAATCCTGGACTTTTCAAGGGTTCAACCTGCAAAAGTTTTTGCGAAGCCGCAAGTATTCTAAGATCGAAGAAACTGAAAAAGGAAATTATCAACAACTTAAGCAATAAGAATTTTTGCACAATGAAATTTCTATGAGCACTAATTTTAAAGTTGGAACTCTTATCTATACCAAATAATAAGTTCCTTGCAAAGACCCTATAATACTAAGCGCAGCCGCTGATGAAGGTCCCGTCCACCAAAAGGTAAATTTGGTTGCGCACACAAATAAAATCCTTCGGGCATTATTTTTGGTTTGACTTGGGCTTACTTTTTAACTATAACCTCTGGAGTACGCTATTTATAGTCTGCACTCAGGGCGCGGTTCGTTACGTGTTTAGTAATATATTGATTATATAAGGTGTTTTGACGTTTTCTAACTTGGTTTTTTAGACTTTAATGAGGCTTTTAAGCTCTTCCTTCAAAACACCACAGCAATAAAAATATAAAACAATATTAAAGGCATTTGTATCTTAAAGAAGTGCATCAACTGTACTGCTTGGGGACGAAATATGTGGTGAGGGTTAGAAGTGGAAAGTTATGATATTAACTTCTATTCTCAGTAACTTGCCCTAAACGTTCTTTATTTATATATGCCTTGTTCCTTCCGCTTGACTATTTTTAAGCGCCTCAAAATGTGTTTTTTTTTTAATGGTCTCTCTTCTTTCTGTGTTATCAGTAAATTAAAAATTATTCTCGGGCAACAAAAAAAAATGTGTTATTAAAACTTTAAATTCCTTATTTTTTAGATCAAGGAACCTTCATTTTTCATCCAAGTAAATAAATAAACTTTGCGATGGGTTACGTCTAGAAGATATTTGAATTATGTGTTATTACAACTCAAAGGTTAAAAACGAGGGGTTGCCCTTTTAATGAAAAAATAACAGAGTGATATAGCTGTAACAGGAGTCACACCTAAAAAAACGTATATAGCTTTAAATTTAAGTAACTAAAGATTAACTACCTTCGTTTTATTAGTTACAACAATTGCTAAATATTGTACTCGTAGCAGTAAATATATAAAATCAACTATTTTGAGTGAAAAGTCTAAAATCTGACGACCTGACTGCGGTACAAAAAGGTGGTGAAAGTAGAGATAAGAGTTCTAAGTGTTTCAGATATTCTGAAAAATGATAAAACATTTGCTTACTAGTTTAATTTTATACATAGTATCTTTATTAGTTTAATCAGCAAAGTGTTACGAAATATTTAAAACGCGATAATGTATAACATTTACGGTTTGATACCGCTTTTATAAAGTTTAAGAAGGAATTGCGCTGCAATGAACTTTAGCAAATGACAAAATAAATTCATTCACGCCACACACGTATTTTTCGCCAATACTTTCAAGCATTTTAGTTCGCCCGATAACGGGCATCACTACTGTTACAAAAAATCTAGACAAAATACTTTAAAGACGGGTTTATGCAATTGTTGCATGCTCGAAATGAAGCCCAACGCGTACTCGTTAGTCGCACACGAGCACGTGCATGAAAAAAAATATTAAGTACGTCCCAGGAGATTTCAACTTTTAACCTACACTAACTAATAATCCTGGATATCCATTAAATTTTATACCAATCTATCTATATTATATTACTATATTTTCTTTAATACACCCATTTGTTAAAAATTTGTTAGTCTAGATTTACAATTCTTAAACTTTTGTAAATTTTTAACCCCTCTTTAAGGCTGATATATCAGGGCGTTGTTTACCATTACAACTTATGTCATATATATATATATTTAATAATTTGTCTAGCGACGCTACCAAACGCAATATGCAGGTCACTGGGAAATTACACCATGTGCAGAAAATAAGAACTCTGCGCTGCTCCACTCCAACTATTTTTTATATAGAATATTTTACTGGGCGTTCGCGAAATTACATACTTTCTTAACTCATATGTCAGCAATAAATAAGCAAAGGTTTAAAAAATATAAAGAAAGAACGAAAAAAGGCTAGTGACACTGCTAATAAAAGTGTAAACCCTGCTCCCTCCAAAAAAGCAGGAACGATATTGCTTACGGTCGCTGGTACAATCACTATAGGTATCTTCAATTCTGGATGGTTTTCTTGTTGAGCTTTCTAAATATTAATAATTTATATTAATGATTATAATTAATTATTATAAAATATGATAACGAATGCATTAATAATAATACATTACCCCAAATGGAAGTAAGCGCTTCAAGTTCACCAACGACCAGCAAAGACACAATTTTACGATTTTTAATTAACTTTAGCAATTTACTGAAAGTTTTTTGGCCTTCCGCGGTTGGTTCCTAATTGAGCCCTGCTTTGAATATGTATTTTTTGTAAATTTGCTGTTGATAAATATAATACTCTCAAGTTTTCTTTTAAAGATTTTTTATTATAAAAAGAAAACTAATGAAAACTTACCTAAAAGTCTCCAATTGTCAACACTCAAAGTCTAGCTTAAAACTTCCTCGCTTACAAAACCGCAAATCGTTAAAAGAAGTAAATATTATACTATAGTTTTTGAATGCCTTTAATATCTAGAATAAATACCTTTACTTATTTATTTGCTAGTTTTTTATATTTATTTTTATGTACCCTTTGGGCTCATATTTACTATCTTTTATTTACTTATTATTACAATTAGTAGCTACTTCTATCTTTTTATTTTTACTATAAAAATTTACTATAATCAGCTATTGTTTACTTTACTTACACGTTTATAATTTCAGATAATACAAACTTTTAATAGTTCCTTTTTTAACCTTCATTATTTTTAATAGCTATTTTATTTAAAAAAATATATCTCTATTACTATTTTACTTATATTTACTTTTTTTTACTTGTTCATTTATCTTAACTTTATAAAGTTCAGTATATTCTAATATTTATTATTAATTTATTTGTCATTAATAAATAATAATACATAGTAACATATTTATAATACTTATTAAGAATATAATTATTTTGCATACAACAGTTTATGTATATATATTCTTATAAAATTCACTGCTTATACTTATTTTTTCTCTTCGTTTAATATTATTATAAGTATAATTTACTTATTGAATTTTTTTTATAAACAAGCATATGCTTGTAAAATGAATACAATTGTTATCCTTATTTATATATTCCATTATCTCTTTCTTTGCCAGATATTTATTATTAGTATACCCAATACTTATAAAATAAATAATAATTATTTTTAGTATTATTTTATTAATTATTATTAAAGTTAGTATTACATCTTATTACTTATCCTTACATAATATTTTATTTAATTCTTCCTAATATAACGTTAAGGTATTAATTATACTGCTATTATTTTTTATTTTTCTTAAAAATTATAATTATATAATTTATTTCTATTAGTTATAGTTTTTTTGGTCGTCCTTCCTTATTCTTTATAAATTTTTCTTTTAAAATTACTCTTTTCTTCAATATATTATTTAATTTATAACTCTTTATTTATATATTTACTTTTAATTACTATTACAACTCTCAATACGTTGTAATATTCTTATTGTTCTTTCATTTGTTGTAATTATCGAAAGTCACGAAACATTTGATAAAAAAAATTTATTATTTATAATCACTTTTATAAGATATATATTACTTTTACATATATTAATTATTATTATAAATCTCAATACTTTCATTTTTATAGTTTATACTATTTTTACTATTCTCTGTTCACATTATTAAACCTTGAGAATTATTTAATATCGTTGTTATTCTTTAGCTTAATATTTTTATTTATTTACGTACTTTTCATTTTTTTCTTAACTTATAATAATTTAATATTTATTTAAAAACTACATTTCTTTAAATATTTAACCCATTTGAACTCCGTAAGAAGTATAGCCAAGATTGGATCCTAAGTGAACTGTCGCCCTTACAGCGCTTATGTTAAAAAAATAATATAACATACATAAATATATAATATTCAATTATATACTTTTTCATAACAATAATGATATAAATAAAATAAACGAAATTAGGTATATTATAAAAGATTTATGAAGCTTAATAATAATAATAACACAAAACCTGTTCATTCCAGCAACGGGAGCACCAATAATAGCATTGCACTTTTCCTTCTTTATTTAGTAGTTTTTTATTAAAAAATTAGTATATATAACATTCATATTAATAATAAAAGAACAGTAAACAAAAGCAATTATATTAGAATAATAATACAATTCATCTATTCATTTATTTATTTAATAATTAAATAAAAAAAACTTTTACATTATACTAATTCAGGTTTAATTTGTTAACAACAATTTATCTTTAGAATATTTTTTATACGACAAAAGTAAAGATTTCTAAAGGTAAGTACAAACACTTAAAATAAATGTATAGACTATGAAATAAAAGTTTTTTACTTTCAATGCTTATTCTATAAAACATATAAATTAAAAATTCTATTTTTTTTTTCTTTTTTACTTTGAATACACTTTATAAAATAATTACTATACTAATATAGTTATATATTCTTCTCTAAAGTTTGTTGGCCTTTTTTTAGGAGTGGAGCGGTTGACCGCTATTCGGTTAAGTTGAGTTGCAAAAAAGGGAAATCGATCTCCTATTCACAAAGCCAATAAAAGTTTCGCACAAATCGAGATGAGACAGTAAACATTCTAAAAAGGGGTTTTCTTATGAGCAGAATCCTATTCATATGCAAGCCGTACAATGGGATCATGCTACATAAAGGTCTTACTATAGACTTGACTTCCTTTGCATACAAGAATTTAAGGCAAATTTAAATTTTGTCTAAATTAATCTTCTGTTATTTACCTTACGTTGCCTGTGGTCATTAGGATATGCCTATAATATTTGTAAATTTACTGAAAAAAAAAGTTAAATCTTTCTAAGACCATCTATATAAGAAGTGCACGTTTTACAAGTTTATTACCGCAAAATATCATGATATCAACTACTAAAAATAGGGAGTACTAAATATAACCCCTTTAGCGGGCACCAGTGGTTCACCTTCATATTCATAAAAAACAAGACCTTCTAAACTCAAATATTATTAAATACGTTAAAGACTTAGTTATATTCCCTATTAGGAAAGCTAACTTTGAAACAAGACCCCTCACAAAATTTGTTATTTTTCTCTTTAATTAGATATTCATATTTGTATTGAAAACTCTGCCCGCTATAACTGTAAATTACTAAATTACTTTAAGGTATGCTTATCATTTTTTCGTTGTCTTTAGAGTATAATATAAATCTCTTCCAGCAGTTTATATTGTAAAAAGGTGTTATTATAACTGTAAAAGTGAACTAATAGTAGTGCATTCGAGGAGCCACAAGATTTAACAACTAATAGAAAACTTTTTATTTCTGTCCTGCTTTTAACTAATCCTCAAGGTAAAAAATCTCAAGGAGTTTATATTAAAAAAGATAGTATACTAGTTAAAACCAATATAGTAGTAAATTAAAGAAATCAAAAAACAAATCCTAAAACAGTAAACTTTTTATTCCCGTCTTGCTGCTACCCCTTTAGCAAGGCCTAAAAGGGTATAAAAATTTCCGACAATAAAAACACAAAAAATATAATAATTTTGGCTAGAAATTTAAATTATCAGTGAAGTGAAATGTTCATAGGCAAAAAAAAATTTTAAAGTTACCTTAAACTCTTGGCTTAGAGGAAGTGATTACTTAAGTGGTATATTAATATACATATTATTATATATGTATTGCAACATGAGAGGAAAGGCGAACTTTATAAAATCCATATAAAGCATAACCTTTTTCTTTGAGCACTCTTCCGCTGAAAGAAAAAAAATTGCTCTCTATTCTTTTTCTGTGTAATTATAATACTAAAATTTTAAAACCCAGGCTCCGTATTGCGGAGCCCTAGTAGGTTGCATAGTCTAATTCCCATTTTATTTACATCTTGGTAAGCAGTCTTTAATATATTTGACCGCATAATTTAAAATTAAATTGTAAACTGTTTATACTAAATCTACACCTGTAAATAAAGAGCTATTAAAGATTAAGGGACCCGACATTATTGTTACTAATATGAAACTTCGATCATTTACTTTGGTATCAACCAGATTTATAAAAAATACGCCAAAAAAAAGATATAGCCAGTTACCATATTTGTAAACCAACCCTGGACTTGATAGGGGCCGTTTCGCAAAACTGCAAATATTCGGAGGTAGAAGGGAACATATAAAAAAACAATAACTTAAATAAAAAAAACTTATTATTAGCTAAAATATCTATAAATTTTTGAAGTTATATAAAAATCAGGTTAATGTGGCTAAATAAGTCCTCACGCGCTATGCTAAGTTATTTTTTCAGTTTGTGGTTAAAAAGTCCATACCAACCGAGGATTTTGTTTTTCACGCACTTAGCTAAGTTTTCTTTGAGGTTTTTTTTATTTTTATAATTGGTACATCTATAAACTATGATTTTTTACTCGCATTTTTAAGTTGCCCGATTATCTATTGTGCAGTATGCTATAATCTATGCGTACATATCCATAGATTTTTCCCACGCCAATAATGGAACACTTAGTTTAGGAGAAGGTAACTAGGGATTTATTTCTCTTTAGAAATGAGTTAACAATATTTATTATATTCTTCATTTGCCAATAAAACTTAATTGGTAAAAACAAATTTTTCTTGTTGCTATCTTCTAAAACAGATAGCTATTAGTCATTTAAAAAAAAATTATCATAAGTGAAACATAATATTCATTCATTTTTAGGTGTGGCATCCAGTATAAGCTAGAAGATTCTCGAACTAATAAATAGAGTGGAATAATCAAGAAATAATTTTAATGAAATAGAAAATCAGTTTTAATTAACTCACGATTTATATGCGAGTATACAAGGGTGGTCTAAAGTAAAGCTGGAGCGTACTAATAAAATGTAAAGTTTTAATACTTTTTATGTATTTCCATGCGCATAATAATAATAAAAAACTGAAAGGCTGCTTTAAGAAGTTAATGATTTTTCATACCGATGCTAACTTGCATAAGACTAATTAACCTACTTAAATTAACCTCAGTGACCTAAAAAATCAAAGCCACGCAGTGCCTCAACTTAAGTTTATTCTTAATTATTTTTTTATGGAATATTATAAGTCTTCGGCTTAAATACCTGTATTTTTATAAAACACTTGCTCACTTTTTTAAATTATAGCCCTAAATGTGGCAGAACGAAAGTTTACGATCTTAAAATTATGAAAAAACGCTTTGTTGCGTGATGTTACTTATACATCTTCAGTAGAGCCAGTGAACTTTAAAAAAAAAGTGGAGCAAATTGCGGTTTAGTTAATTTCCAGTTAGTAGCAGGTATAAATATATAGAGAGGTAGACCCCGACCCTTTTCTTTAGAGTGGCTTGCTTTAGACCTCTTGGCTGTGATGTGTTTTCTTTTCCTGGGGTTCTCCCTTTTCTTTTTGTTGGTGAAGGTTTCGTCTCCCCAGAGTTGCGTAAAAACTTGGAGAGAAAAAGAAAAAGAATTGTAAGGGTTTATTGAATATTATCATCATAATTAAACTGCTAAAGAAAAAGCAGCTTTCGTCGTTTAATTTATAACTTTTTAATAGACATAATGCTTTTGCTTCATTATAGTTATACGTTGATTAAAACTTAAAAATATTTAATACACTCATTGCGCTCTCTATATTAGAAATTTTTTTCGTAAATCAAAATTTTACATGTCTTTGACTACGTTAGTGTATAACTTTAATGCTCCCTTAAAAAAATAGAGTTATCCAGTCTTGCTCACTCCCTAAGTTTCCTTCAAGTAAAGAAATCGAGCTTAACTTAACTTTTATGTAAGTCCTTCCTTTTTATTCTAGCAATTTTTGCAGTTAAAGCGAGTAATAGTCTTCAACTTACCCCTTAAATGTTCTTGTAATTTTGTGTGTGTTATATACATCAAAGTTAACAAATGCAGAAGTAAGAAATCATTATAGTCATATTCTTTCGTGTGATTTATATACTCATATTTTTTCTTACGTTCGTTAGAGCACTTCTCTACAACATTTGATATTTCTATGTTTACAGCTTTAAAATTGCCAGATTATTTAATTTTGTTTTAATAGAAACTCACAGGGAAATAAGGTAAGTCCGCAAGAAGGCAATTTCTCGTATGAGAAAGTTACATCCTTGTAAGTTCTCCTTGTTTATTATAGTACCTGAAAAAGTAATATTCTGTTTAGTTGAATATTTCGTTGCATGCTGATTGTTTTTCCTCACTGGTTTTTAATTACCTATTAATTGTAGAGATTATTCTCATAATAAGATTTCTTCTCCTGACGATACATCGCAGGGATTTGTTAGTGTATCGCAGCTGTAAGTCTTGTTAAAGAAAAACATTACTTTTAGTTATTTTGAATGTATAAGCCTTTTTTCAAACCAATTAAACGAAACAAGTTAATGTTAAATTCCTGTTCTTTAAATAATTAACAGAATGTTACAAGACAACGAGTTAACTGTCATTGCAGATGGCCTCTTCGAAAAAGATGGTCTCTTCGAAGGAGGCAAACTTTTGTATCTGTAAGTTACTGGTTATATTTTAAAATATATCTTTTATATGTAACGTAAACTTTCCTAATGGATAAACTTGATCATTATATAAATAGAAATCTATCCCGAAATAAGATAAGTTCGATTGAGGATTCTGCATTTTCAGGCTTATCAAATCTAGTTTCACTGTAAGTTAAATAATTTATGAGGTTATATGCGGGTGGTAAAAGGCAATGAAATCTTAAATTATGATTGCAGCCTAATTCTAGTTATTTTACTTACGTAGCTAAAAAATTTAACTATAGAAGTAAGTTTTATAGTTAAAAAAGGGATTAACTTAAGCTCCTTTGAGTATTACTTGTATCACTACAATATAATAAAAGTTTTTTAAGTTTTTTGATCAACAGGCTTTTATTCACTTTTTTAAAGCTTAATTGTTTAATTTAATTACAATATTTATTCAATAGGAGCTTAGACAGCAACAAACTTACTAAAATCGAGTTGGTTAGTCCATCAATACCTAACGAGGAGCTGTATGGCGGAAAACTTGCCAAACTTACCTATTTGTAGGCAATTTTTTTTCCAAATATTATTAAAATATTAATATAATAACCGGATTCATATTCTAAGTTCTTTAATATAGGAACCTTGCTCACAACAGTATAAGAAGTGTTGATAACGAGGTATTTGCTGGTTTAACCAGTTTATTAACATTGTAAGTCAAATATAATATTTACCTTTATAAGTCTTTTTAATTGATGGTAGAAATTAGTTGAATAACTGTTACTATATAAAACTGGTTAACTTTTTTTCGCTTTTTATTTGAAGGGAGTTACAGGGGAACCAGCTTACTACAGTGGACCGTCAGTACTTTGTTGGGCTTGAGATGCTTTCGTACCTGTAAGTTAAAAATTTTTTTAACAAAACTAACGCTGTACTTTCCACTACCAATATTAGCTTAGTATTACTTCAGTTATAGCTTGTAATGGTCCACAGTTTATTTATAAAAAATTAATTTTTTTTTACAAACTAAATGATGAACTACGCGCACGTCGTCGCCTGGTGTCAAAAAGTTATTCGTTGTTTATTATATTCACGGGTTAATACTGAATAGGAATCTCAACGGTAATGATATTCGCTCAATTAGAGGAGCGTTTGATATTATGGCCGAGTTAAAAAAATTGTAAGTTTTTTGTCCGTAAATTCCTTGGTTGGCTTAGATTTTTTAGGTCGCCTTTTTAAATATTAATTAAATTAACAAGTACTTTTCTTTGCTTATAGTCATTTAAAATTGGTTTGTCTCGTATAACTCTTACTCTTGTGTTACAAATTTTTTTTTATTAATTAAAGAATTGTAAAGGCGCGATTTATTAAAATATTAGTAAAGTATTAATACTTTTGGTGCTGCGTCCGTTTGGATGGGTAAGCAACGCTATGTTTATAAAGCTCGTAGCGTTAGTGGTTATGCACACCAGAAGAACTCTGAGTATTGAAAGTTGAGATATATGCCTAACCATCTATTATAATTTTATTTTTAAAAGGGATTTGAGTAAAAATCTTCTCTCCGTGTTGGATTTGAGTAGGCTTGGGCCACATAACAAGCTTGAATTTCTGTAAGTTGTGAAAATTTTTTCCTTGCCATTTTATGGTTATGTAAAAATTTTACAAGTAAAAATTTTTTTTTTAAATTGCAACGTCGCTACAACTGAAAGTCACTGCCGCACGCATCTCGTTTATATAAGGAACATGCGGCAGCGCTTGGGGCAATATTTGTCAATTATTTAAAGAAGCAAGTGTGACAAAAATTATAAAGAGACGTTATTTATCTTTTTCCGTGTCATATTCCTTGTATTAATAAACAACTAAGATTATAAACTGCCTATATACTATAATTTTTAATTACCCTTGAAAGTTACATTAAAGTGGTTGTCATTATGGCGTTTTTTTTTGAATAATGGAGACTTAAATAGCAATTACTTGTTTCTCTGCTATCTCTCCACACATTCATAGCTTTTTATGCTTTCTTTATCCTATAGACGTCTTGATCGTAATCGCTTGAGTGATATCCCACCCAACTTGTTTTCTGAACTAAAGGCCTTGACTTTCTTGTAAGTTGACCCGGAATACTTATCTGTTTTGGGCACTATACAAATTTTATAAGTAATTTTTGTTACGGATTAGGTGTAAAAATGGAATGGTACCCTGTGTATATTTTTATAAAGTTCTTAGGGCGGGTTATAGGGATATGAGTAGCATTTACTTGGACTATCAATGCGTCATATAAACTTATATGCTAAATTTCTTAATAACTTTTAGCGTTTGCATTACTATAATTATTTACAAAGCATTTTTATATAGAGATTTGAGTGAAAATTTTTTAGTCTCCCTCGAGAAGGATTTGTTTAAGGACCTTAAGAACCTTAAGCACTTGTAAGTTTGCATCCAGCCCTTATAACCATTGTGTGTACTTGGATACATTATGTTTTCACAGCTACCTTTTTTTTTTGAGCTTATGGTTTTTTTGGTCTATAGATGTCTTAATGGTAATCATATTCATGATATCCCACCCAACTTGTTTTCTGGACTAAAAGCCTTGACTTTCTTGTAAGTTGACCTGGAATACTTATCTGTTTTGGGCACTATACAAATTTTATAAGTAATTTTTGTTACGGATTAGGTGTAAAAATGGAATGGTACCCTGTGTATATTTTTATAAAGTTCTTAGGGCGGGTTATAGGGATATGAGTAGCATTTACTTGGACTATCAATGCGTCATATAAACTTATATGCTAAATTTCTTAATAACTTTTAGCGTTTGCATTACCATAATTATTTACAAAGCAATTTTTATATAGAGATTTGAGTAAAAATCTTTTAGTCTCCCTCGAGAAGGATTTGTTTAAGGACCTTAAGAACCTTAAGCACTTGTAAGTTTGCATCCAGCCCTTATAACCATTGTGTGTACTTGGATACATTATGTTTTCACAGCTACCTTTTTTTTTTGAGCTTATGGTTTTTTTGGTCTATAGATGTCTTAATGGTAATCATATTCATGATATCCCACCCAACTTGTTTTCTGGACTAAAAGCCTTGACTTTCTTGTAAGTTGACCTGGAATACTTATCTGTTTTGGGCACTATACAAATTTTATAAGTAATTTTTGTTACGGATTAGGTGTAAAAATGGAATGGTACCCTGTGTATATTTTTATAAAGTTCTTAGGGCGGGTTATAGGGATATGAGTAGCATTTACTTGGACTATCAATGCGTCATATAAACTTATATGCTAAATTTCTTAATAACTTTTAGCGTTTGCATTACCATAATTATTTACAAAGCAATTTTTATATAGAGATTTGAGTAAAAATCTTTTAGTCTCCCTCGAGAAGGATTTGTTTAAGGACCTTAAGAACCTTAAGCACTTGTAAGTTTGCATCCAGCCCTTATAACCATTGTGTGTACTTGGATACATTATGTTTTCACAGCTACCTTTTTTTTTTTTTTGAGCTTATGCTTTCCTTATTCTGTAGACGCCTTGATTATAATAGTATCTATTATATTCCATCCGATTTGTTTTCTGAACTAAAAGACTTGACTTTCTTGTAAGTTGATGCCTACCTGTCTGTTCGCTATATATTTTAAAAAGTAAATTTAGTTTAAAGTTAGACGTATGCTATGTTAATTATATTTTTTTTCATAAAGTCTAGTAAAGTAAAGTTTCGCTATTCTACGCTTTTTTTGTACCGTTCTTCATTTGTAGTTACATTTAATTTTTATTGCATTAATGTCCTGCTTAGAAAAATTAATAATGGAGTGGGTGATAACGCTATAACTGACATCGGACCCAAGGCTTTTCCTGCTATAAGTCCAAACTTCATGTAATAATTTTTATATAACAAATAATATTAGACTACAACTGTCCTTTATAGAAAATTACAACTTGGGAAATCCTTCAGTTGTAAAGCACGTTCGGATTATAGAAATCTCTTAAAGTTCACTGATGATTTCTGCACGCTTGAGACGGGGACTGTCCAGAGTTTTAAAACTTTTTTAAAAGACAATTCGCGAGAGAATGAAGGCCTAACGCCTGGTTTACGAGGCCAGTCGGGAGAGGGTGAAATATCAAATGCTGGCGTTGCGGTGCCTATTTGCGTACAAGTTGGTGTCCTCGCGCTCTGTCTTTTGATCTCTTTTTTGGGTCTGTACTAAAATTTTTCAATAAAATCCAAATAACTTTCCTTTCCTCTTTGATCCAAAAAAAATCGTTTTTAGGTATAATACAAGTATCTTGCCGTCGAATGTAAATAAATTTTCAACGTTCAATACTTTCAAATCATAAAGATAAAATCAAATACTTAAAAAAATAACTTTAACTTAAAATTAAACTTAAAATTTTTATAGTTTACGATTAGAATTAATTTATGACAACTTTATTTGCTTAAGATCTAGGGAAGCTTTGTTGATAGAAGGGGAGATGTCTCAAAAAAAATAGAGACAATAGTACTGAGCCTGGGCTTGGATAAGTCTTCTACTTTTAGTACAACTTAGTTTATCGTACAGAAATGAACACCACGCGTGTAAAAGTTTCGGGTACTGGAGTATTAAAAAAAAAGTTTTTAAGTCGGATCTCAAGTTTTTTAATGTCAGGGTACCATAGTCCTCGACTTGCAATTATTGGCTTTTGTGTAGTGGAGTGGTTTTTTCGAATACTAAATGGTATGAGGGAACAAGATTTGCAGAAATTGCGAATTTTTTGTAAGCTGGGAGGCGTTATATTTTCGGTGATTATGCCAACGCAGGGAGTAAGCTACTTGGTGGCCAGTCTTTAGTGAAACTGTTAGTATTGTTACTTTTTTGGGCATAAAAAATTCTAATTTGTGGAAAGGTAACCCTCTTAGAAAATAAATTAAATATTAATTAATTTTGAAAGACACAAATGCTACTAAAGAGGAATCTTTTAGCAACAAATTGCATATACCTTAAGGGTTCTTTTTATTAATTTTAACGAATTTAGTTTAAACCTCTTTTTTATTGGTAAACACTTGAGAATCACATTATGCTAGTTCCAGGGCACGAGTTTACGCTTGTCCTACAATTTTTATTTCTAATCCGAAGGTATATACACCCCTCTGTTACGGGACAATAAATAGACCTCTTTTTCTCAGTCATCAACGCTTTAGAGAATACAAAAAGAAGCTCTAAGTATAACCGGCGTGGAACGAACAACTCATTTACGGAGCCTAAATGGGTAACGTGCCTGTGATCGGTTAATATATTATATTTGTCTATACTTTTTAGCACAAACTCTACTTTTGAATTCTTCGTAGCATAAAATGTTCGGGTAGCCCTCTAGCGGTACAAGTTTTTTGCTCACGCTACAATAACGATTTAGCCTTGATAGCAAGTTTATTCATATTAAAAAACTCGGCCTTTTAATATTTTTAGAGTTGAGTTTTTTTCTAAAAAGATAATTATAGCTAAACTTGATAGTATTTTAATTCTTATTAAGTACTTAACACGCCATTAGCTATGCGCAACGAATACAAAATTTGAAATTTCTGAAAGCTGAAAAATATTTATAGAAAACTTTATTTTTTTATTTTTTATATATCGGACTTTTCAATGAAAAGCCGCTGCTGAAGAATTTATCAGGAGCTTGTAACCTTGACTTTCAAAACAAGATTTGAATTGCGGTAAGTGACGAATTTCATGATAACGAGAAGATAATCCCTTATGATTATCTGTAAAAATATAATATAAAAAGAGAACTTTATTAAAGCAAGTGAACTTGTAGAAAAAGAAAGGCGTAAAAATATTATAAATTTAACGTAAAACCAAAATTTGAAATTTGAAAAGAAAACATTTTAATTAAGTAAAATTTAAACAAAAACAACGAAAGTGGAGTTATTAAGTACTAATTAATAATATAAAGAATATTTTTGATTGGAAACGGAAAAATGTAGATTAACTTAAATGTTAGAGCGGCAATAGAAAGATAATAAATATTTTTTAATATTAAAAATGTGTGCCAAAAAAGTAATTATGAATTAGTAATTGTTTTGTGAATTTGAACATTTTTGACAGAAATTTGCGGTAAATGGGTCCCAAAAACTAATTATTTGATAAAAAATTGTATTAAAGCAAACAACATTTTTTAGAGTAACCAATTTATATACAAACCAAAATAAATTAAGCGATTGTTAGCATTGAAAAAAATTGTAGTCAAAATAAAAGTGACCCAGAAAAGGTCAAAGGTTTTTAATATGCCAAATAAATAAAAATGCTGCCAATTTAGCTATGTTGAGTATTGAACCCATAGAATTTTTTTTTAACATCAAATAAGTAAGAATTGAGCCAAAATTATTTAAACGGATACATTTTATTATTTTTGAGAGTAAGAAAAAAAATGAGGGACAAGCACACTATTTCAACAGTGCAGTTTGCTTTGAAAAAATCTAATTCGCAAAAACTATTAAGTAATAGGCCAAATAACTGTGTACTCTATTAATAAAAAAAACCAATTATTAAAACGGTAAAATTTGTTTTTCAGAACCAAAAAACAAACCAAAATAACTTTTATTATACAAATAAAATATGAAGATTTAATGGGATTTGTTTTTTGCATACCAAAACAATAGTATATTGCAAGAACAGAGAAAAATATCCTTTATTATACCATTTAGTAAAGAGGAGCAAACTATTAATGTAGATCGGTATTTTTTAATTATAAAATCACAGCATTTGGCAAAGTCATATACTTATTATAGACAGCAACTAAGTAAAAAGGTTCAAATTACTAACAAGGTACAATAAGTTTTTCGAATAAAAAAAATAATAATTGCAAATACCACAAGATAAATGACCAAATAAATAAAGAGGACCGAATTATTGTCATGGAATTTGCTATTTGGAAAACCTAAAAATAGTAAAGACTATTAAGTATAGGTTAACTTATTTGTTAAATTCGTTTTTTAAAGAGCCAAAAATAAATTTGTAAAAGTTAATAACAAAGGGGCCAAATAACTATTAAATTCACCCAATTATTAACTTGCCTAATTTAGTTTCAAAGCCCCAAAAATAGTAATTTGCAAAGACATATTATTTATTTTTGGAACCCAATATAATAAAGAACAGATTTTTAATGTAGAGCAATTTGTTATTAAGCGACTTTGCTTTAAAAGATTACATAAATAAGTAACAAAATATAAAAAAGGGCTTAACTAAACACTGAACTCTATAATTTCTTCAGCAAGTTTTTCGTGGACCTAACATGACAAGGAAAATCAGCAACGCCCGGTTTACTATAAAAATTAATAATTAAATAACAAAATATACTTTAAAAATGATAAACATTAAAAATTTAATTTTATATAATAATTAATAAAAAATTAAAAAATAAAAGAAAAAAAATTTAATTTTATAGATTAAAATTTGTACGCATTGAAAGTTAAGAATTCAAATTAAAAGACAGAAAACCAATTTTTAAATTTTTTAACATGCACGGTCGCCTTGTAATATAGTCTTTAGCTTTTTCTTGACATCCTTCTAAATCGCCTCTGAAGAAAACAAGCAGTGTAAAATTTTTTTATAAACTAAATAAAGATTTAAAGAAATTAAGTTTAATAAATAATTTATAATTATTATACTACCGTAACACAAGTTAACAAATTGATTTTGAAGATCCATTACTGGCAAAGCAGTTGTTCTACGTAGCAAAGCTCTCATTCAACTTTGCCAAGAAAGTCTAACTAAATTTATAAAGTTTATATATATTCAACTTATAAGCTTTTAAAAAATAAAAATTTCTAGCACTATTGCAATTCCATTGCTACCTGAAAGCCACAAAAGTTTGGGTAAATAACTAAACCTCGTGGCTATGCTGGTACTAGGAAATCACATAATCGGATGGTCTTTTGTGCCGTTCGGATCTGAGTGGTGTTCTAGAATAGTTTTAGTTACTAGTACTATATATAAGCTGATTATCCCAAATAAGTATATTTTTTTAAAAAAATTAAACTTGTTAACATAAAAATTAGATAATTAATTAACAGATTTAATAAGTTTTCCAAAGCGTAACGTAAAAGTCGACATCTTTAATAAAAGGTAAGTTTGCTGTAGGATTCTTCGCAGCAGTTTTAAGCTTCATTTGGTCAAATCTATAAAAATAAAAACTTTTTACTAACTAGTATTTTACTTGATTTTAAATAAAAGGATTTACGTTAATAAAAGAGATAACATAAATATAAATAATAAGTAGAGTTTATCAAAAAGTTGTTAAATTAAAACAATTAAAAGTTAATATTTACTGCATCAAGCGGAGCGTGTGGATGCTCAAAGGCAATAATTAATAATCCGTCTTTGCATAAGTACAAGCCAGCTTTAAAGGCGCAACCAACCCTTACAGTAGTAGAAAACATACTTATCAAAAATATATTCTTAACAAAAAAGTTTTCCTTAAATTTTCCAATAACTGAACACTACCTTTTCCGGCATTTCACGTGCAATTCTTTTAAAACACTCTTCTGAGGAAAAATACAAGACTAAAAAATGCTAAGCAACGCATATGAAAAAATTGCTTAATTAATTAAACAATATATTGCTATCACTAAGTAAAAATTGAGTTTCTTATAAGAATAATACAGTCCTAATATTTACTAATATTTACACAGTAAATAGTTTTAATAAGTAAAAAGTGGGTTTTGTAAAAGAACGATGCATTGCTACTATTTACTTAAGAGAAAAACATTTTACAATAAAACAATGTGGTGCTAATATTTACTTTATAGAAAGAAATTATATATATATTAGCAAAAGCCTAGAGAAAAAGGAACGACATAAAGCTAAAGCGAGATAGTTACTAAAAAAAAATTTTTGAGCTAATATATAATTTTGCTATTTAAAAAGGGCCTAATTTAGTATTTGAAAACTTTATAAATAAAAATCTTTTAATTAGCTAAGGTCTTTTATTTAGTTTCCTTAACTATTTCGTCTTTGAAGTTTTTAACAGTTGACTATCTGCAGGGACAGCTTAACTTTTTTTTCTTATCAGTTATAATTGGTAACCCATTCTCTTAAGGTGTTTTATAATAAAAGTAAATCGTAAAGGTAAAGGAGGTTTTCTTATTTCAAAATAATTGTAAAAATGACGGACCAGCGATTTAATTTAATATAAAACTTTCTAACTAGAGCATTAAAATTTATTGCAAGGAGACAAGGGCGCAGAGCTAACATAGACCGCGCAA
This sequence comes from Zophobas morio, assembly GCF_036711695.1. Lineage (NCBI taxonomy): Eukaryota > Metazoa > Arthropoda > Insecta > Coleoptera > Tenebrionidae > Zophobas > Zophobas morio. The sequence goes on along the minus strand of NW_026972804.1, from coordinate 114,760 downwards.
TTAAGCAAAAACAAAGGGAAAAAAAGTAATTCAATGAACTAAAACTAAACTCTGCTATTAGTTGTTTTAATAAGGGCTTTTACTGCGTAGAGGTGGAATATCCCTTAGTTTTTCACAAGCAGTGGCCCAGACGCCTTTGTTATTACTAGAAAGATTAAATCTAAAGACTGTTCTTTTGGCGATACTAAATACACAAAGAAATCCTCTATTACTCTCTCAAATATATATATTATGCGCTCGTGGTGTCCCACCCAAAATCTACTGTATATTATTAGTAAAAATACTTCCCATTAGTAATAGTTTTTCACTGTTGACAAACTGTGAGGTTTCAATGAAACTAACTTTGAAGAGGAATAATAAAATTTTATACTCAAATGGAAAACCGAATTTTTAATTAGAAAATAATTAAAAAAAGTAGAAACACAACTTTTACTTTCACTCCTTCAGAGATGAAACAAACAAAACAATGTTACTTATGACTTTAAATATTTTTGTGAGAATACCCAGGGGTGGAGATTAAAATTATAGCCGTAGTGTTAAGCTTCGGTACGCCACTGCAAAGCGCGTACCGAAAATTTAATTGGAGGCTAATTATCTTAAAAGCGGTCGAATAAGCAAAAGATTTCATTTAGTTATCTCCATAAAGGCAGCAGACGTTAAAAAAAACTTAAGCACGCGACGTGGGTGTATTATAAATAAACCTGTCTCGTTGTACCAATTTCAAACTATCTTAAAAAATCAGGAGTCAACTTCATATAAAATCTCTTTATCTTCCATTCTCTAATTTATAACGAAAAAAAAAGAAGTCAAGTATCTACATAGCCAGAACTAAACAAGTTACTAAAATGTGGTTAACTCATTATATTAAGTAAATAAATTTATAAACTATGCTGACTGCTTAATAGCTTTTATCAGTAATATTAATGAAGTACGGGGGTCAATTAGCTCAAATATAAGGAGGTCTGCGGTATAAAAATATAGAATTTATAATAGAAAAAGTATTTTTACTGCTAAAAATAAACAACTTAACATAAAAGATAAACGTAGGATTAAAACACTAAAACTCCGTCTTGCTTTATCAGCATTTACTTTTAGAAAAAATAGACAAAATTTGCGTTGGATGCATATACTACTTTAGTTTACTTTTAAAGGATTGTGTAGAAAAATACAAAGTTAAGGTTACACATTAAATAATATCGGTGAGAAGTATAATTTGAACAGTAAGTATATTTATGTTCAGAGATTCAATTGTGCACAAGCAGATTAAAGATAACTCCTGCTAAAAAGTAAAACTTCATGGTGAATTATTACTTAGCCACACGCGGATCAGCTTTTAACTTTATTTTCATAAGTATTTGGCCATTGGCAAAAATACTTCTAAAAATTTTTAACCCTAAAGCAGAAAATTCTAGAAAAAGAAAGACAGGGTTATTCTAAGGACCTTAAATGCTATCCAAAGTTTTAACTGCTTCATTTTTTTAAAAAAAACAGAAAAGTATTGGGGTGTCAGTTAAAATCTTATCCTTTAAGTTGAATGTAGCATTTATAAGAATAGAATAATAAAAAGGATGAAGCAGATGTTTATAAACTATTTTACTACTACACTTAACAGGTAAAGATAACCAGTTTTGCAACTACGTGCTAGGTAGGAAAAATAAAGATTGTACGTGATCAAAAAAGTTTTCCAAGCACACTTTTACAAACAGAAAAAAAATTGTCATTCTCAGCTTCCAATCTTTCCGTAGCGGTCTCGTTATTGTGTTCTAGCTTAGTGCATTAGGCAGACATCGATAACATGTCTATATTATGTACTCTACGATTTAGATTACTGTTGGTGATCAGGGGAGAGCACAAACTTTCCCGTTATATAAAGCTCGGTTAGCTGTACGGCGAAAAACATAAGCCAAAAGGGGTTTCGGTAAAAAAGGGGTTTATAAATTTGACGAACAGGGTAAAACAAAAGATCTTTTGAATATGCCTAAAGAAACTTTATAAATCGCTTCTCTTTTATACCTTAATTAATTCTTGTTGTGGGTGCCCATTAGGGCGATAATATGGAACTGTACAATAGAAAAGGAAAGTAATAAAATTGTTTTCTTATTCATTATAGAACTTTACGAAGTAGCTTGGAAAAAAAAAGAGAAAGTTACTCTGACTGTGTAAGGTGAAAATGTAAAATAAGCTTTTAAAAAATAGAAAATCTAAAAAATACATATATTTATGTAGTAAAATTTGGGATTGGTAAATAAAAGTTAAGTACTTAATTTTGCATAAAAAATTACTTGAGGCCTTCTCAGTAAGATCACATTATATAAAATATAATTTTAATTAAATTAAATATTCACATAAATACCTCAAAAAGAAAGGATATAATAGTTATATCCTAGGTAGTTCCTTTTTTCTAAAAATAAAATCAAAAAAATTCCTGACTTTCCGCTTACGGTTCTATATGAATTATTATACCATTTATAGATGCAATATTAAGTAAAGCTTTAATAACGTGCCAGAAATTTACAATAGCTTTTTTGTGATGGAATGCGTGCTCTATTCTAAAGTCAAACTGTACGAGACGGCTGTCAAAGACTCTTCTACAAATTCTGAATTTTTATAGAAATAAACACTTCTAAAACATTTCCAATACAAGATTGTAGTCTTAAAGGATGGGGGCAAGCTTTTTGAATGACAAGGATTAATAAAAACTTGATAACCTGTCCTAGTTCCAGCGTCCAGGAATATGTGGGAATAATAAATATAATACTAAACAGAATAACTTTAGCATCGCAAGGGTTATAACAGCTAGACTTACTGCGTTTCGGAAGAAAAAGTGTATTTATCACTTTTAGCTCTCCTTCTTGGTCGCTAGTTCTATAGAATTTATGAGAGTTCGTTCTTTAAGGATTAGAATATATTAAGTAAAAGGAAAAGTTAACGCAGCCGTTCAATAGGAAGAAAAACCAAGGGTGGAGTTCAGGTATTCTGCAGGCAGGGTAGCCTTACTTAACGGGAAACGTATACAAGTTGGCCTTCATAGTAAAGGGCCCAAGAGTCTAAGGAATACTTTTTTCATCTTACGCCCTCATGTTCTATAAATGTGGTCAGAGGCTTTCAATTTTTTAAGCTCGCCCTTCTTATGATTTTTTTTTAAAAGATTAGAAAAATTTTTTACCTTACCATTTTCTCGAATGAAAGTATGTTTGTCACTTGGAGAGTTAGTAATTCCTTATAGGGTGAAGCAAACTCTTGTCCAAACTGCAAACCTCTTAAACGATATTCATTAACTCGGGTCATTGCCGGAGCTAACCCAAGCTTTCCTCATCACAACACCTAGTATCAGTATTCGCTTCAATAGAATAGAAATTATTTCTTTAGTTCTCCTTGTGTTATGAAGATAAAAGGGTTTAACTAAATATACTGCAGAAAAGAGCAATAATTTAACCTTTAAGAAATAGGAAACGGAATTTTTACGTTAATGCGGTGAAAAAAATGCAAATCTGCACGAGTGTCGAGAGAATGAGAACTCTTCTCGTATTAACATCCTACCCTTAACAGAAAAAAGCTGGAGTTGTTAAGTGAGCTTGGCTTTAAGTTATTAAATGAAACGGTACAAATTGATTATTAAAGATATTGCAATAGTCGTATTCACACAGAAAATAAAAGAAGTTAAAAATTTATTTATATACATCACATAGATTAATTAAATTATTTACATGGATAAAAATGTATTTCGACGTTAAGAAATATACTTTAACTATTTTCAGCGCAAAATATTGTTTTTCAATCCAATTCACATTTCTTGTTTAAAGTATTGTGTCTGTAACATCTAAAGTAGCTGACTTCTATTTCAACAAAACTAATGGGAAGGCAACCAAAGAATGGCAAAAAAATTTTACTTGTTTCTGCAATACTCCAAAGAATGCGTGTACATATACGTTATTTTACCACGTGCCCTTATTGCATGCTCATACTACTTGTCTAGCTATTTGGTTTATATTTGGCCCATATCCTGTATTTCTTCCCTGAAGGCTTAAACACTTTCCTCTACGAGGCAAGATATGATCGCATACCCCTTTTTCTTTGTTAAATAGTAATAATTATAAATTTTAATGTTGATATAATAGGTATTAATGCTAATTCTAATATTAATTAAAGTATAAGTGGCAGTGTTATCTATTAATTATTGTTTATTTTTTTAAACAGTAAATACTTATCAAGTGGAATTTTTTTTAAAGGAGGGTTTGCTTATGATCCTTTGAGTACTACTTTAAATATTATAATGAATATCGACTATAAAGTACTATTACCTTTAATAAAAAAAATAAATTAAATAAAATTAATACACTAACTAATGAGTGTTCATGCCCTAACTCTCTTGTATTCCGAATAAACTTCATAGCGTTAAGGAAAGGAATGTTTTTTTCAATTATGAGCTTTTATACGGAGTGGATGAATTTAAAGAGAATTTCTACTTTTCGCAGTTAAGCGAAGTACAGTTTAGTTCTTATTTAAAAGTACTTCTGCTCTAGTTTATTTATTAGATAAAGGAGGGTGACTTGCCATAAAATTATACAAAACTTCCGATATATTAAGGTCTAAATTTTATTAAATTTATATTTATCTTTTATGATAAAATCCTTTCAGGAGGAAGTAGTACATTTTAGTAAAAAATAAAAATTTTAAAGCTTCTAAGAATGATTAATTCTGGCCCTGCCGTTTATCTTACATTTTTTGTTCTGTCAAAGCTTTTGAGTGAGTTTATAAACCAATAAATTGTTAAACTTTAAACCTTTGAACCATTACTTTAACAGATGTTTCATTTGGAAGCCAAAAATCATTTATTAAATAGTCTTAATCTATTACTTTTCTCGGTTAACTTAGAAAATACTAAAAGCATAATTTTTAAGCTAACATTGCCGAAATATTTTTTAATAGTGTTAATCTCAACCTTTAGCTAAAAAATCATTAGAACTAGCAATCATATATTTCTGAACAATTATGTTTAATCTCATTTTTGATAAAGCTCAGCATATTAACAAAAACTCTGTTCAAGTGGCTATAAAAATATGTGTAAATTGAACATAAAATAAAAAATATATAAAGATACCCGCTTTCCATTGGAATTTTCAAGTTCTTCGTTTATGGAAAATCTCAATTTTTTTCTTAAACAAAACGCTTTTACCGTCTTAAAGGTAAGCAGCTATCTTTTTATTTACAAGTTTAAGAGTTACATAACACGAAGTACGGAGCAAAAGTTTTTAAATTAACAAAATGAACTTAAAAAGTTATCTCAGTTCTTACCGAACTTTAAAATTCCTAACTGCATAATCTTGAATTAGATTGATTACCAAAAACATTTTTAAGAAAATACCTAATCTATTTATTTTAAAAAATACTATTTATGGTATAATTTAGCTAAATATGGTTTTTTTAAAATCTACTTTTCTGTGGGGTTGATCTAGAAAATAAACTTACAAAATGCTATAAATAAATTTTTTATTTAAAGCTTTGATTCACTACTACTCATAATGGGTTAAAGTTAAAAATTTCAAGCTTTAAATTAAAAATTATAATCTGAAAGTCAGGAAAATTTTTATAGTACGATTATATTTTTAAACATAATTATTCATTAAGGAATGGTATTACCGTAAAAGAAGCACGATTGGCAGAAATCATAACTCTCTTAAGTTACTTTTTTATTTACCATACTTAAAAATAAAAAGTTATGTAAGATATAGTTTTCATCACTAATGCGTTATGTAAAAAAAAATTTACATAATAGTAATGGCAACATTTGCACTCTTAAGTAAAGCTTTTTTAATTAATAAAAATAAGACCAACTTTAATTAACACTTTATATAATGTACATAATCTATTCACTTAGTATCTAAAAAAATAACCAAAGTATTAAGATATTAGTACTTATACAGAGGGAAAAAAAGCATTAGTATTTTCTTCGTTAGCTCCTTGGTTACAACTAGAAAGTATTGGTTCTCAGTAAAACTCTTATAGTAATACTATTTATTAACCTTGTGAAATCAAACTATGTTCCTGGTAAGAATTTTTTAGGGTTAAATTAAGAATTATGAGAAAATACAAAACAGTTAACCCCCCAAGTAATTATAATATGCCCTTACAGGTCCATGCCCTGAAGAAGAAGAGTTTATTCTAAACAGACGAAAATTTGTTATTAAAATAAGTACAATGATTGTTGTCGAGTAAAATTTTGTCATAAAAGCACAGTTCTTTAATTTTAAGGTTATTTAATAACTTATAAACATTTTTTCAAAGAGACCCCACCCTGCCAAAGCAACGATGCTCTGGAGAAATCGGGTTCACAGACTACTAAAAAAGCAATAGCATGCGACGTTGATGCTTGCTATGATAAAAATAATAAATCGCGTACGGTAAAAATAGTAATTTCAGCTGATGAGACTACTAAATGCGAAGGTGTTTAAAAAAAAAAGAACTATTAAACTTTAAAGATATTGTTAAATCCAAGTAGTTTTATATGACTAAAATTTATTTTGGTTTTCTTATTTAAAAAAAAAGTTCTTTATTTTCAAGGTAACTTAATAACTGATACACATTCTTTTCTTACTAGAAGAGGCCCCACAGGACCAAGGCAACGATGCTCAGGAGAATTCGGTTCTACAGCCTATTAAAAAGACAAAAGCATGTAATGTCAACGCCCGCTACGATAAAAATCATGATACGCCTGGGTTAAAAAAAGATTTTTTACCAGCTGATGCGCGCGAAGGTCAAAATAAAACGAAAGGTCTCTTAAACGTTATAGATATTGTTAACCCAGTTCTTGACTTAAATTTAGTTTCCCTTTTTTTTGGCACCCATTTATGTAACTATAATATTTGTATAATATTGGGTACAAATTTTTTTTTATTAGCCAAACTTCACATATCTGATATATGCAAAAAGAGAGTTGCAATCAACTTTTTACTTTACTTTCTTCCTTAATAAATTAATAAGTATACCTAAATTTACGTAAGATTTACAGCACTCAATGAAGATAATATATCATATCTTCTTAAAGGTTTCGATACTAAAGTGATAAATTATTTTTAACTCCTAACGTTATTAAGTGTGTTTAGAGAAGTCAAATCTAAAACATATTCTATTTTTAGAAATCGTTAGGAAGTCTAGACCCAACGAGGAAGATGTAACCAAAAGGTTTGCAGTTATTATATTGTTTCTGTTAACTTCGGAACTTTTATTAATTTTTGACAGAGGCTTTATGCAGAGGGATGGTAATAAATAAATTTATTCTGCATTCTGTAAAGTTTTTTTATAACATGATATCGGTATTAAATTGAGTAAATTTTGTGTTAAGAAACTGAGAGACCTAATAATTTTAAATTAAAAAATTTTCTTGTTTTATTGTTTTTAAGTAAATTATTAACTGCTTCAACCTTAGAAGAGTTTGATTCAAATGACTTACCAGAAAACAAATTATGGCAGGTACTTAAAAGAATTAAAGAAAATAAAGTTGCTTCTATTTTCAGGTTTCTTGGACAAACACTTTAACTGCAAAATTGCTACATTATTATCTCATTAATTTCCAGATATAGTAATTCTTATATAGAGAATGCTCACTCGAATATATACCAATGGAAGGACCTACTAAATGCCATCTTAATCATGTTTAAGATGAGTAAACACAAACTCTGGGATGGTGCCTAATAGCGATTATTATTATTATTATTATTATTAATTATTATTATTATTATTATTATTATTATTATTATTATTATTATTATTATTATTATTATTATTATTATTATTATTATTATTATTATTATTACTATGATTATGATTATTCAATGAGTATTTATTGTACACAGGCGATGATAACATTGAATACGGCTTAGTTCACATCGCTGCTTTTCTTGCGCAAGCCATGGAAGAGGGGATTAAAGCAAATACTTGTGAGGAACTCAATGCTGGGCATCCACATGAAGTTCAAAAGAGTACTAAATCTTGTTATTATTTAGTGAGCAAAAAATTAAATTAATTTTGAATGAACTTTTTAGATAAAACTGTATATTCGGCCTCAGCTGCTTGTGGTCAGGGTAACGAATTATATGAAAATAGGGGATGTTCCGAAGAAGACGGTAAGTTTTTTTTGGATCCCAATGACCAGCTACGATGTTTATTTAATTTTAGAAGAGGCATACATGGCGTGCAATGTCAATCCTGATATGATACTAAGAGCAAAGGTTTTATCTAACTGGGATGATGCACCTCCCGGATTTTTCTGTGCGCCCCGCAAATATTTGCCACTTGCGCCGAGATGGGTTGTACATGGACTTACATGCAGTACTTTTTTTTTATATAAAGTTATAATAATTTATAAATTTAACTGAGCTCCGTAATTTTTTGTTTCAGATTCATCTTCGACTTCGATTGATAATATAACTGAGTATATCTCATACGTGAAAAAGGAGGGACGATGTAGAGACTACAAGCAAATTAATTCAGCAGGCTGGTCGTACGCCGGTGCAATTTTACTTTCGCAAGCATTACGACCTTATACCACGCATAATACTAAATAAAATTTATTTGAGATTGTAATGAAAGGCGCTGCCCTGGTCCCACAGGAAGGGTCCACGTTCAAGGATGTTGCTGGTGGGGAAGAGGTAATTCTTATCAGCGGTTCTTTTAAAAATGCTACAGTAATTTTTACAATAACTACTTTTAAAGGCGTTTTACTAACAAGCGGAGTTTGCACACTGGGAAAATTAAATACTTATTTAAGAGAAATTCCTGAGTTGACCCCGCCAGTAACTAATTTTCCATTGATCTATTTCATTTTTTTTTATAGTGACGCTGATTTTTTCTTAAGGAAAATTTATGTTTAAACCCCAGTGCGGTTTGCGATAACCGTTATCCGTATTTGAAGTGGATTTTGGGTCTCTTCGACTACGTTTCTAACGTTCAAGATTACGCAGGAGGTAAGTACCATCTGCTTTCCTACTTTAGGGAAAAAGTAAGAATGGTCGTTATAGGTGACTGGGAATACAAAACTGCGCTTAAAAATTGGGTTAATAATGGAAAAAGTAGAAATGACCCCAAGTTCATCGATATTGCTTCAAAAGTTTTCAAAAGCGGTACGTGCTTTTGCGAATTTATGAAAATTATTGGGTTATAGAACTTTGTTATCGTTTCAAGGATCCCCCGCGGGAATTGCTAATGAGGCCAGTCAACGTGTAAATAACTTTTTCGAAGTGCTCAAAATATTTGGCCAATATAAAGAGGGGGAATAAAAAAGAAATTTGAAAGACACAAAATAAAGCAACTTCTTTTTTAAATAATATTGAGAAATCTTAAAAATTTTATAATTTTTCGGTAGAGAAACAACTGTATTTTGTTGTGTAAAGCTATTACAGTTTTTCATAAGGCCAACTGATCACCAGCCATAATATATTTAATTATACAGTTCTACATAATTATTTTTATTGATAATAAACCTATATAAGTTGTTAGGATCTTTAATAAACTTTTATTTAAAAAATTAGTATAAAGGAAAACGGAAAATAATAGATTACCGTTTAATTATGTAAAATCATTTATTAAACTTTAGATTTAAGATATGGTAAATAGAAAAACGAAAATTAATGTTATAAAGTAAATATAAGAATGTACAGTTATTAATTAATGAACTTTTACAAAAAGTACTATATACAAAACAAAAAATATTAAATTTCAGAATAAGCATAAGAATATAACACTATTTAATAAATTTTTGCTTGAAGAAAAATGATAAATAACCATTACAAAAAACTTTTAAGCTTGTAAAACTTTTCAAAAAATTTTTTAAAAAATTAATACTTAAAAAAAACGAAATGTAATAATTAAAGGTTATATAAAGAATGTAAAACTATTTGATAAACTCATATATAAGAATAATATAAAGAAAAATGAAATATAATAAATTATTAAACATGAGAAAGTAAAACATTTTAAGAAACTTTTATATTATAGTAAATAAGCAAGTCAGATAAGATAAGATATAGAAGTTAAACCCCCTTAAAAATATTTTTAATTTGATTTATTAAAGGAATACGCTGAGGTATAAGGAGGAAGCCTCATTTCTCTATCATATATATCTTGTCTAACAAATTTATATAGAGTTATATATCCACCTTAAGTATACATTTAAATTTACGCTTACTATTGCAAATCCCTGTGAATTTGCCTTTTGTAGGAATAACATTAAAAATGTTAAATGCTATTTGGGCCAAATAGAGCGATCCTCTAGGATTGATGTCTATCAGAGACAAAATCCCGTTTTTTTAAGCGCTTCTCAGGCGAAAGAGTGCGACGGTCCTGACGACATTATACAAGATGCTAAAACAAATGCTATTGGTTGCTGAAAGAATCTCTACCGGCTGTTCAATCGTTCAGTCGGTTGACTAGGAGCATTTACGTTGGGTAAGTACAAGAGCAGTTACGGCAGACCATATAAAGCTGGTCGATGTTTACGTGAAACACAACCTTCAATTTTGATTAGCAGGGGCTTTTTGCTAACCAACAATCTCTTTAAGCGATTGAGTGAACAACCCTGGCCTTTTATTTTTAGTAAAGTCACTGGAACTGTTTTTATAAACCTCGCGAATGAGTTTGTTATGGCAAGAAGGCCTTCTATTAAAGCTGCACGCCATAATGACCAAATCTAACTGGCTTGAAATGTTCATACCGTGCTTAAGCGGCCAAGTTAAGCCTACTCGCAGAGGGAATTTCGCTTAGCTCCTTTCTCACCGCTTTTATTCATACTATTTACTAACTTCGTGCCTACAACCTTTGAGCACTTCCTGTAACAAAAACTTAGTTTGTAATTGCAGGCTCTAAACCTCTTAGAGAGCTCAAGCATTTTAATTTTTGTTTCTTTTATTTTTTTTATTTTGTTTGCTTCTTTTAAGGTAGATAAAGCTTTTTAGTATTTTAATAAATCTTTATTATAAGTTATAATAACAGTGCTGGAAATCTTCAACCTTAATACTGGCTTTGAATAACAAAGAGCCATATTCTGTTCTTATTGTATACTTAACTCCTAGTAGATTCTCCTATTATACGCTTACCGTTCTTTACGTACCTTTCAGTATACAGTTTGTTTTATAAATTTTTTATAGAATTTTGTAAAAAGTACTTTATTAAAGCTAACATTTAAATTTTTAAATTTTTTGTAGAAAATTATAATATAAATAATTTGAATCAAAAGAAATATTTTTTTTAATTTTTTATAGAAATTAGTAAATGTTAGTAAATGAGATTTTCTCTCAAGTCGATTAAATTTTAATTTAAATTTTTTTGTAATTTGTTTTAAATAAAGAAATTAAATTTTTAAAAAAAGAGAACTACCTTAAACGAGTATTTATATACCGCCTTAAAGTATATAAAGAAACTCTTTTTTAAAAATTTGTTAAAGAAATCAAAGAAATATATTTAAATTTTTTTTTATAAAGTAAATTAATTATTATCAATAAAGATTTTGAATAAAAAAAATTATCAATCAAGTTTTTATTGTAAAAGTAAATAAATTGTCTTTCAAGATTTTAATTATCAAGTAAATTTACGATCTTTAAAGTTTTTTTTTATAAATAAATTAAGTTAATTAACAGTTAAGTTTTTTTTTAAGGTACCAAAAATTTATTGTATAAAGTAAATTAAAAACATAATCTTAAGATTTTGTTTTAAAGTAATTTAAAAATTATCTTTAAAGGTTTTTTTAAAAGCACTCACACAAATATTTTATTTTCAAAATATTTTACACCGAAGGTAAAATAATTATCTTTTATAATTTTTATCTTAAAAAAAATAAAACAAGTAATATTTGAATTTTTTTAACAGTACAAAAAAATATTGTTATTCAAGATATTGTCTTGAAATAAATTAGTTTTCCTTTAAGATTATTTTAAAAAAAAATTAAACAATCAAATTTTTTTTTAAAGAAATCAATAATTTAGAAAATATTATTGTAAACAAAAAATGTCGTTTAATTTACAGTAAATTAAAAACATTATTTTTTTAATTTTTTTTTAAGTTATTGAAAACAAAAAATATGGTCGCCTAAATATATAGATTTATGAAAATGTTGCATTTGATTGTTTTTTTAAAAAAATATTCTTAAAAATTAGAAAAGGTTAAATATTTTTTTTAAAGCCAAAAAAATAGTTTAGATCTTAATATTTAGTTGTTTTTAGTGGTCTTTCCTTTTCAAGATTTATCTTATGAACTTAAATTCACTTTTCGGTAGTTTACTACTAAAAAAAGTCCTTAAATATTTTTTTAAAAAGTAAAAAAAAAAAAAAAGAAAATATTTAAGCCTACTTTCGCTAAAAAGTTTTTGTTTCTATTTCTTTTTTTTACACATTTGTTACTTTTTTTTTAATGAGTACAGCACAAAATTTCAATTGAAAAAAAAAAGGATTTTCTAGAGCCGACAGAATTTAAGATTTACAGTACTCATCTTTACTATAGTATTGTATCATTTTTGTAGTGTTACAAATAAAAAGGTTTTCTTGAAGAAAACTTTTATTTTTATTTAGTAATAAAATCGAAAATGAAAAGTCGACAAATTCAACTGTACTTAGTGATCTTTCTATTAAAAAAAAGTTCCTATCTTTATATTATCCTTTAGTAGTGTTACAATTAAACAAGATTTTATGGATACTTATAATATAAAAGGAAGAAATAATATTTCGAAGCTGACAAAATTCAAAATTTGCAAGACCTTTATCTATATATAAGTACCATTTTTGGGGTGTTACAAATAAAAAAATTTTTTTTTAAAAGGAAACTTCTTTAATAATATGATAAATACATTTTAAAAAAAGTCGGCAAAATAAATGTTTAACTGCTTTTAGTGATGCTTTACTAAAGAAAGCTTTATTTTTAATTGGGTTTTTATCTTTTTAAAGTTTTTCAATATATAGAATTCTTAGAAAAAAAAATTTTTTTTTAATAAAAAAAAAAAAAAAAATGGAATTTTTAAAGTCGACATTAAAGATTTTTAAAACGCTTCTTTACTAAAACTTTCTATCACTTTGAAGTGTTCCAAATGAAAATTTTTTTAAAAAAAACTTTCGTTTTTTGCATCATTTTTAAAGTCGACCAAAATCTAGATTAAGTTTAGGTAAATATAAGGTTTTTATAAGAAAACAATCCATCTTTTTGTGGTGTTTACAGTTAAAAAAAATTGGATTTTTAGAGTCGACCAAAAATATTAGATTTTCAATTTTTTTTTCTAATTGGCAATTAGTGGCCTTTTTACTAAACAAAAATATTACCAAAATTTCAGAATCATCCTTTTGTGGTATTATAGGTAAAAAAAATTAATTATAAATAAATAAAAAAATTTTAAACGGCCAAAAAATTTTACTGCATAATATTTTGTCCCTACAAATTAAAAAAGTGTGCATATAATTAACTTACAACCCAAAAAAATTATAGCAAAAAAACTTATTTAGTAGATAAATATTTTAAAAACTGTTAAAAAAGCTATAAACAAAAAACCAAAACCTCTTTACTAATCGTGCATACTTTGGAATTAACATCTCTAACAGCGTTTTACAATTTTTTTTTTATTTATAAATCCTTTTTAATAAATAAGATTACTTTTTTTCAGTTTAGCGCAAGTTATAAGAAAACCATAACTGAAAAAAACTTTTTATAAAACCCTTAAAAAACTTTTCGTCTCGAGAAATTCCGTTTAGCTAAACTTTCCCAGAGTAGCGGAGCTTGCCTCCCGTTGACAAAAGTTTCTAGGATTTATATAATTTTTTTTAACTTTATTAGAAATAAAAAATATTATTATTAACCTTCACATTGTTTTATAAAGTTTACTAAAAATATTGTTGGGCACTTTCTATAATTCACTCGAGAGTATACAATTTATAAATTTTTTTAAAGAAAAGAGTAATAAATTATCTTTGTTGTTTAATATATTCTAAAATTTATTTTTTTAAAAAATTGTTATTGTTAACTTTATTATTTATGTATATAAAGTTTATTATATTATTAAAAAGTTCCGTTATTATTCAAGAGTTTACCATTTCTAATTTTTATTAGAAAAGAGTAATAAAGTTTCTCTTTTCTATTAATATAATCTAATTTTTTATTTTATTTTATATCAATACTACCAAATTTATAAAGATTTATTATTTTTGTTGTTATTATTATTTAGTGTTGTTTTCATAGCTTTTATAAGTAAACAATTAAAATTACTTCATATAAAAAATAAAATATTTCATTTATTATTATTATCTAGTTTTACTTTTATATTTTATTACAAAGAGTTTATCATCTTTATATTTTTTTAACTTTCTAAAACAAATAAATCCAATATATATTTTCTTATTACATGATATTTTATTTTTTTATATATTATTTGGTGCTGAACTAATAATTAATTTATAAAAAAAAAAAAATCAATAAAGTTCCGTACGTCATGGTTAATGCTCCTGATTCAAAGTTGGTGTGTGTTTTTTTTTTGCAAACAATCTTTGAATATTTTTTTATTTTACTTCAAAGATTATTATATTTCTACTCCACTTCTCCAGGAAAACCTAATATCAAACATCTTATTTCGTTTTACACCTAAAAGTGTTTTTAAACGTTCTTGAGTAACTAACTTCTTAAAACTTTTAATTTTTTTTTTTTTTTAAATGTATTAAAAAAACAGCAGGCCTTCAGCGAAGGCGACTCAGAAGGTGACAGTAATTTTTTATATTTTTATTTATAAGTGATATTATAGACACACATATATATACACGTAGAGGTTTGCAAATCTTTATCAAGTAAAACATTCACAACTGATATTAATAACTTTAATTAAGAAAATCTTATATAACAATTTTTAAATTTATACGATTAGGAAAAAAAGACCTTTAAGTTCTCCAATAGAAGGTGATTTTGTTTAATAGTTTCTTGCGTTCTTTGGGACTAGAAGTGGTCAAGTTATTAAATTTCATTTGAATTTTTGTTTTTTTAATAATACACTTATAGAAAAGTTTGGCTGAGAAAATTAGTTCAGGGAAAACTTTGTTAGTGAAGTACAATCAAAAAAGAATTTTAATCACTTAAGTATATTATTTATAAAATTGATTATCTATAAATTTTATTTTTTAAATTTTTCAAATTAGTAAATTTATTAGAAAATGTATTTCATAAAAAGTTATTTATAATTAAGTAGAATATATTTTTTTAAAACACCTTATATAAGAATATTATGAACTCGTAAGTAAATTAAATATTCTCTATAAACCTAATTTTAATTATTTATATAATATATTTTTTTAAGTTCCGTAAAAAAAATTTCTAATCTTTTAAATAATTTGATTTTTATACTTAAAAATTAATTTTTTTTAAGTAGAAAATATTTTTGTTAAATCCATAAAAAAAATTATTTAATCTCGTTAGTAAATTTATTATTTACTAAAAAAAAAATTACTGAATAGAAAAATTTTGGTAGTATAATTGAGAAAGTCTTAAATATTCGCGATTAACTATTTTTTAAATTAAAAAAATTAGTTTTTACGGAGAAAATTTTTTTTAAAGAATTAGTAAACTTTAAAGTAATCATATCATTCTCGTAATTAGATTTTTGTTATATTTATTATTTATTAGAAATTTTTTTTTTTAATTTAATAATATCTTTGTTAGTCATTTAAATAATAAAAAGGAAACTTTTCAAAATCGTAATCAATTTTGTTTTTATCTTAATTATAAAAATATAAATTTCAATGGAATAAAATAATTATAGTAATAAAACTGAATAGGACAACGCCTTTAAGATTTTACTAAACAAATTTGAAGAAAATAAATCTTATAATTTTTATATTCTGTTGTTTTGTTTTTTTTATAAATTCTAATAAAAAGAAATTAATGCAATTGTATTTGTTTTTTTTTATAATATTTTTCAAGTCTTTTAAGCGTTTAGCGTCAATATTGAAACAGTCAACATCCAACTGGAAATAAATTTGAATTTCTTTTTCTGATTTTGAGAGTACTGAAAAGTTGCCGTTAGGGAATGTCGTAATTTAAATTTTGCTTAAAAAAATGAAAAAATGTTTTTCATTTCAAAAAAATTTAAGAGGAAATAAATCATTTCTCAGTTGTTATGAAAAAAATAAGCATAAAGCCAATTAATAAATAAATAAAACACCAATTAATAAAAAAATAAAGCACTAACAATTTTATATTTTGTTTGAAAACTTTAAGTAGTTTGTAATATTAATAAATCGTAATTTTTATTAACAAATAATCAACTATTAAAAAACCATCAATCAATAAAAAAAATAAAGTTTTTATTAAAAAATAAACTATAAAAATTTCATTTAAAAAAAATTATCATGAAATAAAAATAAATCTATAAAACTTTTATTAACAAATTTATTCAGTTAATATTATTAAAAAAATTTTAAGGGTTAAAAATTTGCATTAAGTAAAATGTGATAATTTTTTTAGTAATACTTAACGGAAAGTAAATTAAAAAAAAGTTTCTATAAACTTTTTAAAATTTAAATTGAACTATAAGAAATTATTTATTTGAAACTTTTTATATTACAAAAATTAATAAAATAAATTTATATAATTAAAGTTGATTAAAGTAAATTTTAACTTTAAAAAAAATGAAGTAAAATATTTTTAAACTTTTATTAATTTATTTTATTAAAAAATTATTTAGAAATAAAATTTATTCAAAAAAATAAATTTATACGTTGTAATAAATTTTTCTAATTATAATTAGAAAATTTAGAAAATTTATAAACTTCTTTTATATAATATAAATAATTTACAATTATTAAAACTTTTTTATAAATAATTTTTATAATAAAAGTTGATTAAATGAAAATTTGTATTATGAATATGCAATAATTATTACGAAAAAAAATTTTTATGAACTTTTTAACTTTTTTTTAAGAAAATATTTGTAAGGTTGAAATTAAAATTTGCATTAAAAATAATTGTTATAAATTTATGATAATAAGCATTACGAGAAACATTTTTAAAGGTTATATAAATTTTTTTGTATCTAAAATATAGAAATCTATAAAGCTGAATAAAAATTTGCTTAAAAAAAATTGTAATAAAATTTATAATAATAATTCATAACGAAAGAAAATTTTATAAACTTTTTTTTTGGTATAACAATTAGAAATTAAATATTTAGAACTTCTTTAATATATAAGAAAATAAAATAAATTCATATAATGAAATTGATAGAAATTTGCAAATTAAAAAATCTGTATTATAATTTTATTAATTACTAATAACGAAAATTAACTTTAAATAAAGTTTATATACACTTTTTATATATAAAATTATATCATAGATAATTTGTTATTAAAAATTTTTTTTATGCATAAAAAATATTTTTTTAAAAATTTTGTAGCAATAAGAATAATAAAGAAAAGTAAATATGGGAAAAGTTTTAATAATAAAAATTATAAAAGTTATTATTATGTTAAAGTTATAAAAAAATAATTAATAATTTAGTTAATTAAAAATTTTTTTAAATTGTAATTGAGAAAAGTAAACTCGAAATTATTTATAAACTTTTTAAAAAAAAATTTAAAAATCTTAATTTATTAATATATTTTTAGATTGTAAAATTGTGTTTTTCCTTAAAAAAAAATTTAAAAATTTTGGATCACTTTTTCAATCTATAAAAAATGAAAAACTCAACTGCTTGTTTCCTCCAAAACGCTTTTTAATAAACTTTTTGTATATAGTTATTATTATTTACGCTTAAGAAGGTTTTGAAACTATAATTATTGTTATTAGTATTTACTTAATAATCAATTTTTTTTTGAAAAATTCATCTGGATTTTACTTAAAAATTACTTAAAACTATATTAATTATTATTAATATTATTCACATTTCAAAACTTGTATAAATTCTACTTTAAAATTATTTAGAACTGAAATTATTATTATTGTTATTTACTCTGTGATTATTTGAAACGAATTATAATATATAACAACTTTATATTAAATTTATTATAAAATTTAATAGAAAATGTAAAATGAAATTCTTATATTTACTTTAATTAAAAAAAGGATTATAAATTTTTATAATATTTATATTTAATTTATATAAAAATAATAATAATACAAAAAACGAATGAAAAATTTTCAAGTTTATTAGATTTTACTTAAAATTTTATTAAAACGAAATTTTTTGTTATAAAATAAATTTTAACTTAAAGAAATAAAAATTTTATAAAATTTTATTTGGAATTGTTAAAACGAAATATTAAATTTAAAATAATTATTCGAATATAATTTTTTTTTAAAATTTGTATAAAATTTGTTTTACATTTATTATAACCAATTAAAAATTTAAAAACTTTTATACAATTTACTTTGAAATTAATAGAACGAATAAAACTTACCAAACTTTATTATTAAATTTATTATAACTTGACGTATTGATAACTATATTATGTTCTCTTTAAATTTTATATAAATATAATTTTTTACAACCAAGAAGTTTTTATAAAATTTTATAAACTATCAGTTGAAATAATTAAAGAATATTTGAAGCTTTTATAAAATTTATAATACCAAAAAAAAATTTAAACTTTTTTGTAAGTTTATAATTATCAAAAAACGAATTTAAAATTAATAAAATTTGTTATTAAAATTTATTGCAAAATTAATTGTAACAAAAAATTAAAAAAACTTTTTTATTTAGTACTTAAAAATTAATAAATATTTATTATTAAGTTTATTATAAATTTATTATAACAAATAGAAAAAATAATTAAAAAGTTATAAAATTTACTTAAAAATTAATTGAAAAATTTATTTTACATTAAAAATTCACAAACTTTTTATTAAATTTACTTTAAAATTAATTTAAACGAATCAGAAGGTTTTTTATTTTTTAATGAAAATTTTGAAGAAACTTAAAATTTACTTGAAAATTCTAAATTTTTCACATCAAATTTACGTTAAAAATGTTTAAACTTTTCATTAAATTCACTTCCTAATTAACTTAACTTAAAAAAATCAGACATTTTGAAAATTTAATTATAAAAACTAATGAAAATCTTCAACGCCAATCCGAAATTATCCTTTTAAATTTTACTGAAAGTTTAGAAAATAATTTTATTGTTTATGGCGTGCGAAGTTTTTGGTTTTTATAATATTTAATAGAAGTCTTAAAAGCAAATATATTTTTAATTATTTTTTATTATTGTTTTATTTTTTTAGGAATATTTTAATAAACTCTATAATTATTTCCTATTCATTATTTTTTTATTTTATTTAGAAAATTGTAAAAAACTTTTTTTTAATAATTTTTTTGTAATCACTTTATTTCTTTATTAAGATTATTATAATTATTATTGTTTTTTACTTATTGCTATGTTGAGTACTTTTTTAAAACATTTTTAATAATTTTTTTTTACTTAATATTTTTATTTATAATAATTTTTAAACTTTTATATTAAACTTTTTTTACTTATTGTTGATACATAAAACTTATACTTCTTTATGTTTATTACTATAATTTTCAATATTTATTATTCTTATTAGTAACTCTTTAATATTTTTTTAATAATTATTAAACTTTTAATAAAAACGGGCGACTTTTTTTTATAATAGTCGTATTATTTAGCAGTAGATAATATTTTTATTTATATTTATTATATTAGAAAAGTTTTGAAATATTTTTTATATTTTATTTTTCTTTTATGTATATAAGTTTTATACTATTTTCTTATGAAAAAGTATAACTTTTTCATTTTTTTATTTTCTTTTAAAATATTAATTTGAAATATTAAACTTTATTATATATTATATTCTATTTTTTTTTTTAAAATAACACATATTAAAAGTTTTTTTTACGAGTAATATTATTTGTATAAATTTTTTTTCTTTAGTATTTTTTTTAAGTAAATTTTATTTTTATATATTTTAAATAATTTTCTTTAATAAAGAAATATATAATACCTTTTTTTCCTTTTATAATATTTTTTTATAAAAAGTTAATATTAAGTTTTTGTAATATTTTATATTACTTTAAATTATTTTTCATATAAATTTTATTATATTTAATTTTATTAATATTTTGCTTAATTAGAAAAAAAATAAAACAAATTCCTTATTATTTAATTTTCTTTTATATTATTACATATAAATTTCATATTTTTTATATAAAAATATAAAAGAAATTTATAACTTAAAAACTATTTTCTATTTCTTTTTTTATAATTTATTTTTCTCGAATAATTTTATTTATATTTTATTAAATATTTTTTTACAAAAGAAAATGATTTTTTTTTTCTATAAAATTATTATTTATATAATTTTTTAATAATAAAATATAAAACAAAATTTATAATTATGAAAAAACTTATTACAAAATAACTGTTTCTTTTTCTTCTTAACTTTTCTATTAGAATTTTACTTTATTAATAATTTTTCTTTCACTTTTATTGTATTATTTTTGATTTATTTTTATAAAAAAAAAATTATAAAAAAGGAAAGTGAAGAGCAATTTTTTTCCTGAGCACGTTGAATGCTCTAAAAAGAAGTTTAAGAAAAGTATTAAACAAGAAGAATGAAAATAATAATATTCAAGTTATTATTGTTATTATTTATTATAAATTTTCAATACTTCTTTAAAGATCAAAGTTTTATATAATATTGAACTTTTTTTTTCTACTTTTTATAGTAAAAAACTTTTTAAAAATAATTTTTTCTTAACAAACTACAGGAAATTGTCGAGCTCTACGCATTTTGTTATGCTAAAGACGTTCGACTGCAATGGACCACCCGTTTCTCCGTCGAGCGCACCTCCAACGACGCGGTAAAGGAAAAGGCTGCCAATATCGCTTATTTCTTGGTTCGTGTAACCAATCAAAATTATTTATGACTTTTTTTTCTTATTTTTTAATGAATTCTAAAATTTATTGTTTTTTTTTAATTTTTTATTATTTGCCCTTGAAAAAATATACAGATAATTTTTATAATATGAAATTTTTTTTAAATTTTGTTAAACATAAAATTCTATTTATATTATTAATTAATAATATAATATAAATGAACGCATTAAACTTTTTTATAAAAAGTTATTATTGCTATAGTATTTTATTAAAATTTCATATGTAATATATATATTTTGTATTAGTAATATAAAATGAACTAAGCTACTCACCATCTTTGTTTAACGGCGTTAGCCAATGGAGGACTTTTCGTAGTTATTAAGTTTATTATTAATATAATTATGCTGGAAAAACCAGTTTAAGTAATCAAAGCAACCAATAAGATTAATATAATACGGAGCAGTTGGCCAATCGGAGAAGTAATAATGAATGAAAATTTACATATAATCAATAAATTGTTAACAATCGAAAATTAATAATAGTATTGTCAGTTAACTATTACTATCAAAAGTTTATTAAGAAAGTAGCAATAAAGGTATTATTTATAATTTCACGTTCAATAGTACATAATGAAAGCTAAAATAGCTATGTAATATTATATATATATATATATATATTATACGTATTAAAGAAAATTAAATTAAATTAAAAGTTTAAACAGAAGAAAAGTTTTTAGTATAAACAACCGATTTAGAATAATTGAAAAAACAAATTCTAAAATAAAAAATATACGGAAACTTTATTAAATGAATAAATTTCTAATGCAACCAATAAAGTGAAAAATAATTTATTGACGCGTTGATTGGAAAACAGACCAAAAAAGATATTAAGATTAATGTTTAAAAATAATAAATGTTTATTATTTATAATTAATATTTTATATCTCAATAAAAGTAACCAATAAGAAATATAATAAATTAATAATTATATTGTTTTCTCTTTTTCATGTTTATGTTAAAATCGTTATAGAAAAGATTTTATTTATAATTAAAAAGTTTCTAGTAACTTTTTATTTTGTACATCTATAATAAATTTTTATTAATTATTATTATTGTATCATTATTATTATAATTATTATTATATATGAGTAGAAATTTTTGATTTAAAAAATTCGCTAAATTTTTTCTATTGACGTTTTATTATTATTTTGCATATTTTTTTAATACTAATAAAAAGTATATTTTTTAAAATCCAGAGAAAGTTGCTTTATATATTTTTATTTTCTATATATTTTCATATTTATTTATCTTTGGTTATAATTTTTGGACATTTTAATTATTACAGTAAATAAAAGTTAATATTAGTATAATACTATTTATTTACTAGTGCTTATTATATAAAAAAGTTTCTACTATTTTTGTATTCATTTTATTATTATTATTATCATTATATAATTCAGTACTATTATCTTTATGTCTACATATTTATTTAATATTTTTATGAATATTTTTTATAAATAGGTATAAATTTTATCGCTTTTATATTTTTGCTATTTATTTTTGTAAATATTATATAATGCTATTAAAAATATTTTACGTACTACTATTATTATATTTGTCTTTTTTTCAGCTTTCCAAAACTTCCTGGCGTGATTCTTTTTTTTTCTTAACGAAGTTTACCGCTTTGCTCCTCAATTGATTCCCTTTCGTTTAACGGTAGACTCGATTACCTGTACATTATTATTATTATTATTGTTATTGTTACTGTTATTATTATTATTACTATTATTATTATTATTGTTACTGTTATTATTATTATTACTATTATTATTATTATTTAAAAAATTAGTTAAAGTTTAAAAAAAAAAAGTTAAGTCAAACAACTCAAGAAATATATAAACCAAAAATAATTATAATAAGTTTAATGAGAAAAGTTTAAATATATAAGTAAAATATTGAGAAAGTTTTATAATAAAAAGAAAAAGTTAAACTTTTTATAACTAAAATTATAATAATAAATATTATGAGAAAAATTTTATAGAAAAAAAATATTAAAAAAGTAGGAAAGTATAAACATAACAGAAAACGAAAAAGTTTTATAGTAAAAAGAAAAAATTAAATTTTTTATAACTAAAAATAATAACATTAATTATTTTTAGAAAAGTTTTATAGAAAGAAAATATTAAGATAGTATGATTTATTAATAATAAAAAAGTATTAGAAAAATAAGCATAAAAGCTATAAAAAAGTTAAACATACAATAAAACTATTTTACTATTTACTTTTTAATTTCTTTATTTGTTATTAATATTTTGATATATAAACTTATTTAGTTTATTATTTTTCTTAAAAAAGTTTGCAGGAAGAACACCTTCCGAAAAGTATAAAAAACATTTACAAAAGCTTTTGTATCATATAAAAGTAAACCTGATAAACGAAGAGTGCCACTTATAATTATTATAACTATTATTAATTACTATTATTATTTATTATTATTATTACTATTATTACTTTAGAGCTCGAAGGTGGAGTTGTAAGAATTGTGCACAAACTCGTTATTGAATCGAGCGTTTCAGCAAAAGCGATTTATTTCATTAAAACAATTGAGAAATTTTAATATTTAGTTTCATTGGTTCCTTTTTAACCATTAGGGTTAATAGTAAAGCATAACTATTTTTTGTCATTTTAATTTTCTTTAATAAAAATTTTAATATTTTATTTATTTATCTACAAATTTTTCTTTATTGTTAAATTTAATTTATCTCGAGTGATGGCAAATTTAGAAAATAATTATTGGTCATTCCTAATCTTTTCAATCCTGATTGGTTCAACCAAGTGCTACCTTTTATAATTAAAGAAATTCACAAAAATTAGTCTCGAGTTCAATAGTAATTTTTTTCTAATATGGATTCATCTTATAAAAAGCGTAAATTTATATATACACTTAAGGTAGGAATACTACATAAACATATTAGAAAATATATATGTATACATAATTAACCTTCTTTACCGCAACACGTAACCTCATGTAAAAAAGAGAGAAGGAAATTGCTATTTCTATTAATACGAAACTGACACGCTCAATTAATAAATGCTGGTGCCAAAAATAGTATTAACAATATTACAGACCGCTCAGTAATATCTACAACGCTAGCGGCGAAATGCTATTAAAGGTGAGCCAGTGGCGCAGCCCACCGTTTCCCACGTATCAATTGCTTGAATGATAAGTAAAGGATATTTATAGGTGGTTGTTAGGTCGACCTCATTACGCAATTTGCGACTTATGTTGTAATTGTCAACGGTAAGAATGTTGGAATTGCTACAGCAATAACGTGAATGTTGCGTTGTTAAGCGAAGCGCGACTGTTGTTCTGCAATTACAGTGCAACTATTTAAAACTTATTAAAGGGAGAAAATTGCGGAGTGTTGCACCACAACTTTTCAACAACCCGGCGACCTCTACTGATTTATAAGCGCAGCTACAACGCAATTCTCTCATTATTCTCTGTGACGATTTTATTTGCTAAGCTGCTTGAAGCGGTCGAGTGAAGAACCTGAATTGGAGAATACTCCACGCCTCTTTCCCGTGCTGGCATCTTAACAATTCAATTATAAAAAACCTCGATGTAGTCGCTTTTAAGGACATAATTTAATGGTGAAAGGCATCTAGTTTCAATGTTGTAACAAGATGCTAAATATACTGCCGAAAGTGCATTAACCCATGAACCTTCCTTGCAAACTCTGCGATGTTGCTCCACTCTTATTAAGAGCTAAAATCTAGACCTCAGATCTTGGGAATAAGCTATTAAAAGACACCGCTCGATCGACCCCCAGCAAATTCTGCGATTAGATTGCTCATAGTAATCGGACAATTATTAATCTTCTTGTACTGCACCGGCTTAAGGCTTTCAGTGAGAGTCTGTCGTTTTGCGGAAGTTCCGCAACTACTTCACCCCACAAAGATTGTTGCTTCTTGTCGAATAAGCAATTTGTGGCTTTAACTTAACGCGGACAATAGCAGCCTGTGTGTCTATAAAAACTCCGGAATTAATACGTCAGTCCCTTTTGCGATACTTTTAAATAATTGCTAGTTGGTGAGCCGGCAATGGGGTAGTATATTAAACACGATACTAAGCAAGCGCTCTTTGTCTTAAAGAGGCGCACTGCGCTACTTTAGCTTCTCTCTTATAATAATACGTGATTGGCTTCACGAGGCGTACATTGTACACTGAGTACTAGCATTGCCTATAGAAAGCTTCGTGGTTTGTCTATAGAGCTAACGTAGTTAATCCAGTCACTATCAAATCCGTTATCGATATCAGCTAAGTTATACTGGAAACCTGCTTCGCCCCGAGTGAGTAAGTTCGACTGAAAAACCATCGTGGTAAGAACTGCATAAAGAGTAATGTTTAGTTAGCACTATGATTTTCCATATCTGCCATGAAATCAACTAATCAACTGATATATTGTATTAGTAAAGTACACATTCGATCCGCCTTGATCGGTTGGATTTTTGTGGTTTGGCTGAATAGTGCTGGCTACTAGTACTATATATAAGCGGCGGATCCCTGATGACTTTATTGTGCTAGGATTGAGCTAATTAACTCGAATTCTAATGCTTCGCGATGAGTACTTCCATCGCCTTCCGAAGCAGTTTTAAATCTAATATTCTTAGAAAGAGCATACTTAGCCTTAAATGATAAATTTGGTGAAACACGCTAAGTTTCTAAGTTAAGAATATGTTGGTCTTAGTAGCGAAGACGAAAGTACACATAAACCCTGGCTTAAAAATGAGCGAAAAGCAGGGCAGCAATGCAAGCGCTTTACCCGCCACTAAGAGCATGATATGTGCTTCCATGTGATACGTGCATAACTTAATATGGCACACGCTTCACCTACTTAGGCAGTCGACGCGCCGTAAATTATGACAGCACTGGGAAATAAAGCAAAAGAAAAAATCTGGAACGCGGGCTAGTGGGCAAGGGCTCTCTTTAGGAATGAGTTGAATTGTTTGCGACTTAATTTTTTAAAACGCAGTCTTGAATGCCTACGAAAAAGGAAAAGCGTATCCATATCTCCGCTAAGCAATGGATTTTACTACAAGCCCTGCAAAGGCGCACTATATTATCGTACTAATAACGATATTAAGAAATCCACGTGAGCAAGTAAGAAGTCGGGAACAATTATGTTTACTAAAGGTAATGCAGGTGCTTGGTTGCTCTCTTCCTTTTCCATTTTTTATCTCCTTTTGTATTCTTTTTATCACAATGCACTTAATATAATTTTTATTTCTTATTAAGTTAATCCTACATCCTCCTTGTAAGCCTGAAGACTAAAATGCAGCACCTGGGATGAAGGAGGGCCTTAATAAAAAGCAGAACGATTAATTGAAATGGTTCACTCTTAAGACCAGATGTTTAAGCTAGAATATATTTTTTTATAACTTTTCTTGGTGCTTAATTGAGCCAACCAACCTAGGCATATTTTAAAATCTATAAATTCCTATGCTTAAAATGAAAATAGCAGCCGATTAATGTGTCTAGTAGCTGTTCGTATATAGCAATGCACACAGCAATTTGCTTTTTTTGTTGCACGCTTGGACAACTACTCGTAGCCTACTCAAAAGAGGCTTATATCTTAAATGGTTGAATTCGCAATACGTATTTGACTACTTGTAAAACGAGAGTGGCTCTTGCCACATTACACAGTAAAAAGTATTGCGATTCTCGACCTGCTTTCGATCCAATTTAAAATGACCTCTAGTTATTTCTCCTGGGAACCAAAAAATCTTTGCGTTCAGTGCGCACCAGTGCGACTAGTAACTTTGTAGTTTCTAGTAGTAAAGCAAGCCTTCTTGCCAGACTCGGTCGAAGGCTTATTCAACAAAGCAAAAAGATACCGGTAGAAGTTTTTAATATTAATAGGGTGGCGGTCATTTAACCCGCGAGACGGAAGAGTTGTTGAGCCATTTAATGTTCTTGCTGGAATCAAACTAAAACACAGAGCAAGAAATTGCGTGCATTAACAACCTCTTTAAGCGGAGTAGGCGTACGCTCACGAGTCGATAAGATGGCAAGGATCAAATTACATCGATTTTGGCTATTATTTATATCTAACCTTTGCAAACAGGATGTATGGCTTTTGTCGTTAAAGGCTTTTTCCAAAAATTCGCCGTCAACTTTAAAAACAGCTGCCGTAAAATTGGTAAATGTAAACATAATTTAGTAGAATTTTCTTAGGGGGGTTCTCCTTACATGGGAAACATAACGTCATTGTGGAATGAAAAAGTGTGCCGCGTTTACGAATAGATAGGATGTGGCAGGTCTTTGCTGGTATTATACGCAGTCACGATAAATTTAGAATTGTAGTCAAAGCTCTTCACATTTCGCATTTTTAGCAGGTTTGCAGTATGTCTTAGTTGATTTTTAAAAGTTTTCAGGATTTTAATAGGCGTAGCAAGCAGATTTTTTATATATATAATATAATTATTACATTATTTGGCTACCTTAGAAATCGCAGAGAAAAAACGCCACTTCCCTACATAGTCCTTCAAAGCTCCTCCATCCCGACTGATAGAATAAATTTGTTTATTCTATTATCAAGCAAATATACTTCTTGCACCTGCGTGCCAGTCAAAAAGAAAACTGCTTTAAACAAGGTCATAAATATAGGATTGCATATTCTTAAGGGATTAAATACTATTCTCTAGTCATTGAGAAGTAAAACATAGTAGCGCGTCGCATAGTATAAGTAATTTGAAGAAGTGACTTAACTTTCCTTCTTCGAAGGCGAACGCTTTACAATAAAATTGTAAAGTCTACCTGCAATAAGGGATACATATTCTTGCTCGAGAAAACATTGCAAAAATGATTTATAAATCACATTCGTTTTTTCAAAAAATTACTTGTTTTAAGTTTGCATTTGTTAAACGATATATTATTGTTATTAATATAATTATTAACTATAAAGTTAAGCCAAACTAAAACTTGTTGAACGCTAAAAAACACGTTATTTGGTCTAACTTTGTACTTTTTTTTATTTTTATTCAAGACAACCAACTATGTATTCTGAGCTTGAAGTTGCCGGCATTGCAAAAGGCGTTACTAATAAAAAATAATGTGTGCTGGCCTTTGTTAGCTTTTGACTTCTTAATAAACATTGTTGCTTTATTTAAAAGGGTAAAGCAGTATTAAATCTGAATGTCAACCAAGAGAACCATAAAGTCAACATACCGTCGCCAAGTATTTTTAAAATTTAATTAAGAGAAATTAATAAAATTGTAAGTGTTTTAACAGAAAGAGATTTAATTATGCAAACTTCAGCAACTTTCTTTATTGGTGCTGAACGCAAACACTAAACTTTACTTCTCTAACAACTTTGCAAGAATTTTCAAAAATTGGTCGCGTTTACTTCACAAAACCTGCAATATTATTTTAATTATAAATGAATTCTTTTACCCGTGTTTTGTAAATCAGATACTTTTTAAGTATAACTAAAATTGTCTTCTTTCCTTTTATGCAAAGTTATATGGTCTACAAACGAAACTTCATTCTATCTTCTATTATTGCACGGGCGGCTTTGGGTGCAATAGCTTCCACTCGTATATTTCTTTTATTTTCTTTTTTAAGTTTACATTCTAAGTAATTTATAATGTTTAATAGCCCAACTATAATTATTAACATACAGCTTTTTGTATCAGACTTAAAATCTTCAATTACCAATAATTTCTTTTCTAAATCATTTTTAACTTTTAATATAGCACTTTCCATATTGTTTTTTTAAGTATCGCAGGAGTATTTACACAAAATGTGGTATTTACTAGTTAAAGCCCCAAAACTAATAATATATATTGTAAACTTTAAGTTATATACAATGTAGTATAAAGTTAATTATAGAATTAAGACCTATAATATTAAATTATTACAAACTTGAATAATAATACACAGTAATAATTTATTTGATAAAGTTCAAACTACAATTACAAATAAAAAAAAAGACGCCGCACTCGCGCCCTCCCATATACCAAACGACGTTCAGCTCTCAAAAATGCGACGGTGAAAAGAAGAGGAGCGATCGATTCACCATTTCGAAGAGTAAGGATATTTTATAGCTTCAAGGAAGAAATACAAAATGTGGAATAAATCAAGAAATACGTAGTTAGCACAAGGTATAAAGCGCGTGAGAAGGCAAGTTTACCTAATTAAACAGACGCGTGGTATGAGCACGTGGTTTATCAGAGTTAACTACAACGATCTGAAAATAATTACTTTCTTAAAAAAGGGCTGAAAGTTGGTAAGAACAGTATTTTACTGTTTATTCCAACCTATATAGAGATTAATACTCTATATATTCCCATTGAATTTTTTGCAGCTAAAAATATAGTGAAGATCTCAGGAAACTTTTAATCCACTACCTCAACACTTTATAGCAAGGTTACCAAATTAACCTTAAAACTCTTCAATGATAGTGTTTTTTCCTCCTTTCCAAAGTTTAAGGGATATTTAAAGTATTATAGTTCCATTAAATAATATATTGGCTTAAATTATTTTATTATATTGCAAATTAATGCTGACCATAATAAAAATATTTTAATGCCCTTCCCATTACTGGGCTTGCAAAAGAGAAGAATTTTAATGATATAGCTACATATTTTCCTTATTTAGCATGAGGCCAAAGAGCTGTGAACTTGATGAAAAAGTATGACGTTCTTAATGTAGTTATTAAAAATTCAAAGTATTTCCTTTACCGAACCGAAACTGTAGTATACGAATTTAGCCATTTTTAAATTTAAGATAGTTTCCTCTAGAGATCAAAATATACTGTTCGTCTAGCTGTTTTTGATAAGCATTTAAACCTGAAAAGATTATTAGAAAAACACCAAATATTTAATAATTTAAATATGACCTTTTACATGGAAGGTCACAGAATCTTTAACTGCTTAATCTATCTTTTCTTCGTATTTAAAAGTGGGTGGTTTTTTTAATCACCAAGAAAAAAAAACCAAAGAAAGTGGCGGGGACATCATTATAAACAGTTCTGTCTAGTACATGTTTAGGCCGCTTGTACTTAGTATACCTACTGGGATCGTACTTTAGCGCTTCAACTAGCAATTTATTGGTGTGTTGGCTATATATATTTAGATGGTTGTGCGCGGCTTTTTGCAAGGGTGTTTTTTAATAGGTTCCAGTTGACAGTCTCTCTAAGTAGCTGACTATCGCTCAAAATTTATGGAGCAAAAGTAATCATTCGCAAGCACCTATTATGCAATAACTGTATCCTAATAAGGTTTTCCGTCGAAGTATAAGTTCAAGCTATTGAGGCATACAGCAATAATAGTCGTATACACGCCGTGGAGAGGAAAGTTGTTACATAGTCAAAGTTTGCTTATGAAGCAGAAAAGGTAGTACAAACTTGTCTTAGCATTATTTGCTTTCTTTGTAACATAACCTACGTTATCTATATTACCACGCGGGTATTGGTATTCCACGGGATAATTTGAACAAATAAAATAAGTTCCCGGATGTTTTTAATTCTTCCTCTCCTAGAGATAAGAAAGGCACTGCTTTTTGACGTTTATATCCGTTTTTCATTTTTTGTAATCAAGCTTCAAGGATGGTTAAATAGTTTTAAAAACACCAGATAGCTAAAGGTTGTAACTCAAAACTGCAATAAATGCCGAGGTCGTGAGCAGTTTGAGCAATAGAAACTGGGCCCAATTTCGGTATACTGGATACTTATATTATGAACAGTAAGGGTGACAATAAAGATCTTTGTGCGTCCCCGGCAGTTTGTCTAAACGGAATTTAACTTTACCTCGCCTATTATGGCTATAAACCTTCGATTAATGTGAACGAATGCAAAAGCTTTATCAACGGCATAATAATATCTAATTGAATCACCTTATACTGCAAACCCGTAATGCCATACCCTATCAAACGCCTTCTCAACATCAAGAAATACGGCTTTTGTGGACTTTTGTCATTTAAGGTATTAGTTACGCGCCCAAAAAGTTTTAAAAGCTGTTGAATTGTAAATTGTTTCTGTCTGAAGCCAAATTTATATCGTTGATAATTTCTTTTTCAGAAACGAGTTTTTGTTACCTTTTGAGGATAATCGACATAAGACTAATAGGGCGATATTCCTCAACTAACTGACATCTCTTGCTAAACTTTTGAATGGAAGCAACTCTGCAAGTTTCCACCTGTCCGGAAACAAAGAAATGTAAAAAAGAAAGTTTATGAGACTTTGTTACACGGTATTTTAAAGTAGAATTAGTGATGGAATAGGGTCCTTCAGCCTTCTTAACATTAAGTGACCCGATACTTTCCTATATATCTTTTTCTGATGTGGGCAAAATAGCAGTAAAGCTTTCATTTTCCGAGAGGACGCTATTGGCAATATCGTAAACCATTTTTACATGCTCCAAGTCAAGCTTCTTAAAGTTATCTGTGTATTTGAAGAAATCGAGTGAACCAGATAAACTGTTTTTCCCTTCACAGCACAAAGGGCCTTCCTTTTTTTTTTTAAAAACGACATATTAGTTTTATAATATATAATGACAACTTCAGGTGTCTCTCCATTATCTAAAGGGGATTATCAAATGTGTTTAAAGATCTTGTTTGGAGCTCCATAGGTCATTATAAAAAAGTCTGACACCAACCAGATAATTAAATAAATTGTTATTCCCCTCCTCTATCAGAGCGCCTCTAAACAATATTATAATTATGAAGAGTTATATATCAAGAAAGTTACATAGTTTACTAAGCACAGATGGTTTAGATAATGTGCTAAGCGACTTAGGATTGCCAATAATGGAGAAGATGCAAGCTAAAGGCAACGAAAATCCACACATATCGGGAGAGGAAGTAGTATTTTTAAGTTTAAAGATATGAAGGTCCTGTTTTACATAAGCTTAGCACAACTAAATTAAGGGTAAATAAAATATTTAAACTTTAGAGATATTAAAATTCTGGGATAACTTTCAGAGCTTCATGAAAATTTAATGTATACTAATGGGGTACATTTTTATGATATTAAGCACGTAGCCAAAAAATCCTAAACTACTTTTGAGAAAGAAACTATGAAGTTTCATCTGAAGAAAAAATTTAAATGATGAAGGTTTTTTTTCCAAAATTTTTTACTATGAGATAGCTATGAAGGCCGATAATGTGGAAGATGCATACCAGCTTGGTAAATACCAAATCTTCTATGCTAAAGGTGATACCTTCATAGTTTACCGTATAAATTATATACGTAACGTAAATTAGTTCTTCTTAATAGATCAACGGAATCTCTTGTTAGAGTTACCTTATAGAAGACACCCTCAAACGGAGGTTTAAAATTACGCATCAAGGAAATACTCTTCTTAAAACCTTAAGGAAATGATGCTTATAAATTTTGGCAGTCTGTTTTCTCAAGGTCCACTTAAGGCATCAGCATTTCCTTACAACGAAGTAAAAGGGATCCTCATATTTATCTTTTCAACTTAGTGAGGTATTAATTCTAGCTACCCTTGTGCGCAGTCAAAGTTAAAATGTAGCGGTTATAATTAGGATGTTTATATAAGAGAGAGAGGATAAATTTACTGAACGGCTTTACATCCCGCACAGAACAGCTTGGAGAGAGTGAAGTTGTTTACAGGCATACATTAACTAACTAAAGTGACGCTACGCAAACCATATAATATTGATGCGTGCTTGTAAGCTTAACCTTTCAAATTTGCGAAGCAGAAACTAGTAATCTGATTCTTTAATATGTGGCTCTAAATAAACAGTAGTAGAAAGATAGAAGAGGCTACATTTTGAAGGTTTTGTAAAACGATTTATAATTATCAAAATCAGTTTAAGCTTAAAAAGCTAAAGACTAGGAAAAGGATGAAGTCTAAAGAACATTCCACGTCCGCTAAGAGTATGAGACCTAATGATTTATTTAAAGTTTTGATCAAGGCTCTAGAGCTAGAATACATTTATAAGACCTTTAACAAATGTGTTATTTTTATATTTAAAAGAGAGTTGGGGGCTATTATTCTAGAGTTTACATATAAACATGTAGCATTATTAATCCTTAAATTAAGAATTTGGGTGAGGTAAAAACTATTCTTATATCGTAATTATCTTTCACTGTGCGTAGAAGTATTTTGTAATGGTTTCGATAAAGTCATATTTCCTAACAATGCAAACATGAAAATCGTTATATCGGCTTGAGAGGTGGCTTCGTAGCTCCGCGTTTAATAGCGTTAACACGTAAACTCAAGAATATGGAAAGAGGAGGCTCTCTTTCTTGGATTTTAAATGTTTGCTTGTCAAACCTCTATCTTCTCTCAGCAATCTGGTGAAATATTATTACCGACGCTCCCGCTTTTGGTTCTTGGTATAGAATTTTGTATAGCTTGAAGCTTTTTTATAGAGAGAGATTGAGCAAAACCGCGCCACAGATGCATTAATCTTTAGTACTCTAAGGTTGTGTGATAAAGTTGTGCGTCAAAAAAGTATATTGTTTGTTACAATAAAGAGGTATTTGGTTGTAGGTCGTGTCTTCTTCTCAAAATCGTTTCCCAGCCAAAATTTTTTTCATGTTAAAATATTGGTTATGCTAAAGGGAAAATTATTAAAATTATAGAATATAATATATGAACTAAAAATAAAATAAAATATATTATTAATTAAATAAAAATAAATAATGAAATAATTTTAAAAACAAAAAGAAAGAGATGATTACATTAACCAATGGGGGCTATGGTTTTTAAGTTTAATTATATCAACAAATGTTAAATACCTAAATTATTTCGCATGTCATTGTTAATTGGATATCCAGTAAATACCTTTTTTAACAAAAATGCATTGAATTTATATTAATTTAAATCTTGTTAAAGATAGATCGAGCAGTTAGGAGTTTTGTGACCTTCCTTGTTAAAGTCTTTCTTATAAACAATTATGTATATAAATGCAGCCCTGCAGCTTCATTCTATTATTGCTCTTGTGCATATTTTTTTGTATCTATTCTTTATATCTTATATTATCATTATATAATTGTTTTCCATTTTTAAAAAAAAAGTTTTTATGTAATAAATTCCTTTAGAATCTCAATTTAATTGGATAAGTTTAATTTTTAGATTTTTGCTTATCCATTTATCGATAATAATATTTCGTGTAATGTTTTTATTTGCAAATGGCAAAATAGTTTTGTTAAATGGTAACTGAGCTAGAATATATAAAAAATCGTGAGAATTGAAATGCTCACGAATTTGTAAAGCTGCTTTACATTTTTCGGAGATCATGCATACCGATTATTTTTCACCGCTAGTATATTTTTCTCGGTTATAACTTTTATTGGGTCTCTTCTGGTTCTTACACTACCTTTTATTTATTATAATATTCTACTTAAATAGGTTTTAATTTTAATTATAGAAAGTAAGGTTTTTTTTAGAGTTTGGGATTTTCGGTTTTTTATGCGTTAGAAGAAGACAGCTTTGCAACCAATTATTTATATGATATTCCTAATTGTAATTTTTATATTAATGGCAACTTAAGGGATATTTGCGATATCTTAGACAAACATATCATTTAAAGTATACAATAAATTAAGGCCTCACTTTATTTTTTCAGTGCCATTTTTACGCAAGGAGGAATGTTGCCAAAGATTTTATATAGGCAATAAATTCATATACCTTTATTATTTATAAAATACTTAATAACTGTATCTTCCAGGGATTGCCTTAATCTTGTCAACGGTGTTTATTTACTTTACCGAATTAATGACTTTGATTATAAGTTGTTTTTATAGAAGAATCATTTACTTCTCAGTTTTTTTAAAGATTATATATAAAAAGAGGATTTTATAATAATGTAAAAAAACAGTTCCTTGGCCGGCTTTTTGTTGCTTTCTTGGAACCGTTTGGTTATAGCGAGGATTGTTATACTTAACCACCCCTTAACGCTTTACTTTCTTATCCCTTTGTGTGCTTCTGGTTGTACTTTTTGTTTCGAAGTTTACTTAGCAATTCAATATTATAAAGGAAGTAGAAACAAAAATTCTGGAATTATTTATCAATAAAGTTACGAATTAAATTTTTTTGTATCAGTTTCCTCAGCCGTATAGATTATATAATAATATTAACTATATTTACCAACAGAGACTTAAAGGTTAAAATATTGATGTGAGTACTAACACTATAAGGAAGCAAACCACTTATACAGCGAGAATAGCGAAAAAAATGTTTATAATAATTTAAAATTCTGCATACTGCGCGCGGATCCTATTTTACACAACTTTATAAAAAATTATTTTATGAAAGTAATAAATTTTTTAGGGTTGATATTAAGACTTTATTTATTTATTATTCTCTCCTTTCAGGGTTGCTCTAAAGTTGTCTCTCCATATCTACATTTCTAAGAAAAGTTTGTTGGTAGGTCATCTACTTTCATTAGTCAAAAATATTTTAGATAAACGTGGAGACTTTATTTACGTAAGCTTTTTAGTCGATTACTTGAAAAAAAAATGGGTGATCGGTTGAACAAACAACTTCCCCGGAGTGGCACTCCTGCAGACTTTTCGGAAACCCCGTTGCCGGCTAGTAGGCAGGCGAAAAACCCCGCCTCCAACAACAAAGACGCTGAAGAAAGCAAGTCGTGGACACTTGACAAGCAATGGCGTACAACCATAACACGTGCAAAAACACAAGACACGAGTCCGTCTGCCACAGTTAGGCACCGCAAGTAGTCAAAGCTCCCGTTATTACCTCATACAGGCCAGGTGTTATCGCCCGACTGCGGTGTTCATTCGGCCATCTGGCCACCGATGTTCTTCGCTGGCTACGAGGACTAGTTAGCTGAGAGGCGATATATTTAGGAGGATTATTAGTTCGTCAGTTCAGTCGAGACCCGTCTTAAGAGCGACTGGAAGGCTTTGGAACAAAAAAGACACTCTGCTTCTTTTTGTTCTATGACTTAAGTCAAGTTGTAAAGCAGCAATTTCGTCGTTCCATATTTCAAATGTGTGTGTTTTTTTAAGCCGGATCTTTTGGTAATGTAAATAAACCACGGTCGAATCACCCCTTACAGCTAAATTTGTGCTAAAGTGTCAATTAGGATTGAATACGCGCCTGACATCTTAAAACCTCATAGACGCAATAGCAAACTATGGCACGGCGCTTGGAAAGTTTTTAGTACGTTGCTCACTTGCTCAACTGTGTGACTTGCCAAGGTTACTTGAATTTGCTACTGTCGCCTGCCTGGCTGGTTTTTATGAGCAAAGCATTAAGTATTAAAGAGAGTGGATTTCTTCTTTTTGAAGGACTACAATGTTTTAGCACAGAATTTTGACTAACTGCAGCAAAGAAATTTGTTTTCTTACGATATACTACGAATTGTAATTTACTTTCTATAAAATTTTATTAAAATTGCAGTTATCATGAGCACTGTCTTTTACTATTATTTTTTTCAAACCTGGCACTGCTTAAATTAGTAGCACACAAATTTGATAGAAGCAAGTATTATAAATCTCTTGATGTGAATTTTTCGAATATGATTGCGAAAAAGGAAAGAAGTGCTTATTAACAAATTAATATAGTTTGTCCGTTATAAATTAAATCTTTCTGCTTAATATTCTGAGCATAGTGTCTGATAAAACGGATATCAATATTAAATTTAGTAATATGAGTATGGTTACATTTCTATGTAATAGAGTCATAGTCTCTTCCGCCGTTTCTTCACTTTGTTAATCATAGCACAGGGCAGAGTTGTATTACTTCATCATTCCTGGCCATCATAATTCTTTGCAAGTTCCCCTTGTAAGTACCAATTAGTAGTTTTTTCTCTGCTCCATCCAACCCACACCCTTAGTGTTTCAGCAGTGGGATTAAATTTAGTAGATACTCCGAGACTTTTAACCTTAAAATATATATATTAAAATATTAATCACTCAGCTGGAAGAGGGTTTTTACTGTCTCTTATTGCAATATATTTATAAATTAAATTTAGTAACGGGAAGTTATCGCTTGAAAGATTCTGTCGTCTGTTCAGAGTAATGAAACATAATGCGAAAGAATCTTGGAAGGACCATGAGAATTGAACTTAAAGGCTGTGAAACTTGGTAGTCTACTTTACTAAAACTATTTTTGCTTTATATGTTTTATTTAGAATGAAGATACTTATTAAAAACCTATTGACACCACTTGTATAACTCCTTAAAACCGCAAAGATAGGTTATTGCCATAGCTTGGGTATTTAAAAGGTTTTCTTGCTATTGTTTCCAACAAAGCAGCGGTTAAGTTGCTAGTAACAGCGAAGGTTTCTTTATGCAAACTTTGCTTAACTGAAAAAACTGCTGCGAAAGTGCTTTATAAGTGTATCGTAAAGGGATCCTAGACTTAAACTGCACTGCCTTTAGTCATCGACCTAATTATAAAATATTTCTTAGTCTACGTTGCTTAGAATACGTCACAGTAATGTTAGCCTTTAAATAAAGCCAAACAGATCTTAATATATATTTAGTCTGTATCTTATAATACCTTTGCAAACGTTTGTTGCTATGACATTTAAGTTTGTGATATATAACTCCTACTCCTTCTTTTTAATTATAAAATTTTAAACTTTCTGTTAATATTAGGGCTGATTACTACTGAAGTAAAATATTTGAATTTAACTTTCTTTGCCTACTAAAACTCTTTATAGTTAATAATGATTTATTTTTCAAAACGTATAATAATTTATTAAGTTAAAAGTATTTGAACATAAACATGTTAATATTGATTATTAATCTGTTGTTTCCGTATGGTTTTAAGTATTAGCGGAGAATTTTTTCAAAATAGTAGAGGTTTCTTAGCTTTACCAATTTTCTAAAATATTATAAATTTTTATCAACGTAAGTGCGATATAATTATTACAGAAAAGGGTATCTTTAAAAACTCTAATTATTAAAATTCTTCTAAGGTAATATGACTTAATGTAGAAAATTTACTATTTACAAACTAAATGATTAAGAATGACAAAATATGAAGTGGGTTAATAAAAAGACGCAAAATTTAGTATGTAACATTCGGTAATTATATTACGACTCACCGTGAATTAGAAAAGTGTTGAAGTGAAAATTTTTGCAGTGCAGTAAGAGCTACTTGCAATAAATTTTAAGTTTTTTTCACTGATAAAATTCACTTATCACTTGTAAATTTTCGTAATCGAGGACATTAATAACTGTTTTTACCAAGGCCTACCTATATGGAATGTTTTATACGCTGTTTTACCCTATGAGAATATGCTGCTTTTTATAAATTAACTGTTCTAAATAGAGAAGTAAACTTTTGTTTAATCTCCAGCTAAATATAGTCGCTTTTATATTTAAACTAACATATATATATGTGAAGTATAGAAAAGATTTAAACTTACGGTAAAAGTAATATATGCCCTGCTTGAACATAAACAGGCACTTTATCATAGTAAACCGTTAGCAGGTTGCTAGATCTAAGTTTTTAATATATCGTTAGTAGTTACTATAGGCTCAACACTATCATCAAGAAACTAATTTTTAATTTTTTGTAGCAACGTTCTCATCTTATTTTGTTAAAGCTACCGCTAATATGCATAATTTTTTCACACTAACACATTTTAGATACTTAAATACTAGAATTTCTTTTTATCTAATTTTCGGAAACAATTTTTTTTTTAAAATGGATATATAAAAATATATTATACATAAATGGTATTAAATAAACAAAGAAAATTAAAAGGCAAAGTAAAATGCTTTAATTTTGTTTGTTATTAGTGGTCACATAGTTATATTTTTTAAAAATTTAATTTTTATAAATTTATTAGTATTTATAGTTTGCTTAGAACTTTGATAAAAAGATTTTAATAATTATATTAAACTGTACTTTACAAAATAATTGAAATGCAAGTTACTTAATGATTATTATTTCAAGTTATATTTTTGATGTTTTATAGAAATGAATTTTTTTTTATGGGTTTCTACTTTTCTTTACTGCAAATAACTTTTTCATACTTGATCCGTCTTTTTTCGCGTATATACATTTTTTATAAATACTCACTGAATAATGAATTATTTTTCTCTTCTTAGATTTTATTTGAACTTAGTTTTCTTTTAATTTAACGTTTGCCTTTATGAAGAATATTAGCCATCCCTTAGACTTTTTATTAACACTTCTGGTACTTTAGCAGTTCTCTCTTAACGATTTTCTAAAACACTATCGCCATTTGTAAGAGTTTTTCTACAGGTAATGATTTGAACTTTTTTCACCTTATAAAAGACATCTAAAGATGATCTATATTAACTTTATTTCTACCTACCAATACTTTCCGACTTTAAAATTAAATTGTGTGAACTTGTATAATTTTCGTTTTATACATAAAAATTATAAACGTTACGTTTTAATATTTTATGATGTGTTTGTATATAAACTTCCGTTAGCACTTATTAAGTTCAAGCTTTTTGTAATACAATAATCTGCTATTATTGCTTTTCTTGCGGATTTTTGCTAATCTTTTTGAGCGGTATGTAGTTGAAATTAACCCTAAGCGGATTAATATACATATACATCGTAAAGTCATGACTAAAGTAAGTGAAAATATTATTTGCACTTTCACAAACAGTTGGAAATTTACAATTTTCTAGTTGTTAACAAACAATTTTTTAGTATAAACTATTAATTTTAAAGCCGTATAGAGAAACCTGTAAAGAAAAAATTATTAATCTAAGGACTTAAACAGATTCAATAATAATAAATATAGTAACTATTTAAACTGGAAAACCCTTTTTTAATCTCTAAATAATATATTAATGTATGTAAATTTTGTAAACAATAAAAATGAATAATTTTGAATAAAAAATTTTAAGTTAAAGTGAAAAACCTCGCAGCCCCTGAACAATTAAATAGTAATAAGTAATTTTGTTAAACAATTAATTAAAAAATAATTATTTAAAAAAGTTTATAAAGTTAAAATAAAAAATCTTATCAAAAATTACTACATAATTTAAGGGCTAAAAAGGTCGTGAATCTAAAAAAAGGCTTTACTTTTATAATTACTTATATATTATTTTTTTCAGTATAAAATAAATATATTACAGTTTATCTCTGGCTACCCACTTAAGCGTTCTACTTATACTTAATTCTTCAGATAATTCTTCTCGATGCCAAACTTTAAAAGAATTAAATTTATGCAGTAAAAATTAAATTGGCTTGTCCATCTCTATAAGGATTCTGGTTGATTTGTTTAAAGAAAGATACTACGAATTTATTTTTATAAAATAGAATATGTATATAAATTTTCATAGAACTAATAAAATTTTAAAGTTGTGCCTCCACAAAATAATATTTTAAATTTAAGTTAATTAAAAGCGGTAAAATAAAAAGAAATTTACTTAAAAAAATAAGTTTACTAATTTTTTTTTTTAACTAAACTTTTATCACGTTTAATGATTTCAAGTATAAAATCAAACTATTTTTAGTCTAAATTTTTCATAAACCTACAACAAACTCTCTAAAGAACCTTTAAAGCCTTCAGGATATTTTCACTAAAGATTGAGTTAAACTCTGCACGGAAAACCACACTAAAAATATACTCTTCGAATTAAAAAAAAAATCATTCCATAAAACACCATTTATTTCTGATTCTCTGGAAAACTGCTTAAAGTTAACTTGGCCGTTACGTTCAAATTCAAAAGAAAGCTGGTGCGCTTTTAGATCTTTTAAAAGTTCCACGAAAAATTTTATTCCTGTTGCAATGTTAATCTACTATTTAGTTAATTTATCAAATAAACAAAAAAAAATTACTAAATATAATTTTTTAACAAATCTTTACAAGGAAACAAAGTTAAAAAGGAGGCAGAAGTCAGTTTGCATATTTAATTAGTAAAACGCTTGGACTCAAATAGCTTACTACCCAGCTGGTTCACTCATGTTACTGTAATAACTTCACTAAGCGACCCTACCCATGCCACCCAAAAATGATTGTGGACCTACGATGCTCACCGCAAAATCCTAAATACTGTATTTTGTTCAGGTATTATGCTATGTTGATTGTTATATACACTCTAATAAGTCGTGAGCCATAGTTATCATTTTTGAACCTTTCAAGCTTTATCATGCACTTTTATAATAATAAAAAAATAGTGCATACAACCGCAGTTTCTTCTTCTAGGTAA
Organism: Zophobas morio; assembly: GCF_036711695.1. Classification (NCBI taxonomy): domain Eukaryota; kingdom Metazoa; phylum Arthropoda; class Insecta; order Coleoptera; family Tenebrionidae; genus Zophobas; species Zophobas morio. The sequence goes on along the minus strand of NW_026972804.1, from coordinate 73,762 downwards.
TAGTACTATCTCTTCAATAATGAAGAGCTTAATGATTTGAAAATGAGTGTTTTTACCGCCAAATTGTTAATGAGAAAAGGTGGACTTTTTTTGCACCTCAATAGCAATGCCTTTACTTTAGATTCACTGTGTACTCACCACAAAGAGCTTAGGTTACTATAAATCATGTTTTAACGTTACAGTCTATAATTTTTATTCATAAAACTGTTAGTCTAATTATTTCCTCGCAACTTGTTGTTGTTATCAATACGAAAAAGTACCCTTATCCTTAATAGTCCTGAAAAAGTAATATTGAATTAGTTTAAACGGAGAGAACTATTTATTAAAGAGTTTCATTTGATTACATTTGCAAAGTTTAAAGGCATAAAGGCAGTATGGGGGGCCCCTTATTTAGCTAGTGATATACCTGTTAAAGAACTTAATTTTATACCTCAATATATGATTTTTTAGTGCAATGCGTCCTAAACATCACCTGCGACAAATTTCAATCACTAACGAACTTTAGACTTGAGTGAAATAGCTGGGAGCCTTTAATTCACTTCCATCCTACCGCTCCCTTTCGAGTTGGCCAAAGACGGGGCCACGACAGAGCTCTGAACATAAATTAAGGGCCTATAAAGTCTACATCCACGCTTTCCGCTGGTGGGCGTTACCAGCTACTCATGTTTTACTACCCTGAGCTTTTCCTCAATACCAGGTAATATCTATACGTCAACACCACCAAATAATAGACTAAATGCTGCTGCTTAAAATTCTACGACATTCTAAAACTTAACAGTCTTCACATACATATTAAATCTTCACATCGGATAAAGATTAGTCCTCTTTCAACTGTTTTGTTAAGCAGAAAATAAAACACCGCCACAAGACATCGCCATTTAAATAGCGTTAAATATAAAACTAAGCATTTCAGTAGGCTTCCTCGCTCTGTCGGACCGCCCCGCCGTGAATGTAGCCTGCGCACCTCAAATTATACCTAGAATTTGCGATAAATATTTAACTTGTTTACATAGCGATTTATTTAAAATATACATACATATTAGAAAAATTAAACTACGTAAATTATAACTACTGATCTTACATATATACTTTTTATATTATTTTTTTTAATATATGTATTTTTTTCTTTCAATTTCTATTTCTTTTTAAAAATATCTATCTATCTTAATTATGAGTCCTCCTCTGAAGAAGAACTTCGAACATTCATTGCTAACTTATTGACTATAAATGAAGAATTTAGAAAAGAGTTAGATTCTACAAGACAACGCTTCTTGAAGTATTAAAATCACTCAGGACGAAAATAAGTCTAAAGGCGAAACGGGCCTTTTGATAATATAACTAATAATAATAATGTACGTCCTTACAAATTCTAGATCAACCAGATACCTCCGAAGAGGTAATAGAAGATAGCGAGGTTTCAAAGGTAACAAAAGACTAGTCTAGTCACGGTGAATGACTAATATTTAAAAGAATAGTAGTAGCCTTAATCTTATGACTAATAGTTCCCATAACAATCATTAATAATAATATAACTGTTAGCAACAAAGTAATAACAAAAATAATATATAAAGTAAAATTAGAAATACTGGTAATAGTAAAAATAGTAATAAGTTTAATCTTTATAATAATAATAATAGCTCCAATAAGGGTAACAACACCTGAAAATCATTAGAGACTCATGGAAACCCTCAAGAGCTTATATTCGACACCGGTGACATATAGATGGGAGGAGCTTCTGACACTTCCCCTATTATTAATGAACGGCCATCTAGAACGGCGCCCCACCCCCCACCCCTGCGAACACCTAAAGAGAAAATCCCTCCTATTACCCTCTGTGACAAAATTGGCCCCTTCTTGTACAGCTTTTGCAATCTAAAAGTGCCATGAGCACGAGACCAAGGGAGAGACGTCTTGGAATTAAAATTTTTCAACAGCAGCCAAAGAACAGCGCGTGATCACAACCATAACGCGCAAGACAGAACTACACCATTTTACCTACTTCAAGACAAGCCATTACCCATGGTATTTACTGTGAACTCGGCCTTTCCACCGTCGAGGCAGACTTGCGCGCGCAAGGCTTCACACCCCTCCGAGTGGCACCGATGCACAAGGGGAAAACTCTCAATGGCGAGCGGAAGAAGATCCGTAACCATCAACTGGTGCATATATTCAGAACGGAACGATAACACTATTTAAGATGAAGACCATTCCCCAGCTTCAAATCAAAATAGAAGAACTTCGAAAAAGCCAACGCGAGGGTCAGTGTCACCGCTGCCAGATCTTTAGTCACGCTGCAAGCGTTTGCGCTGCGAGTCACATACCACCAACTACCGGGGCTGCAAATACTACCCGCGGAGCCTTTAGCAGTTGTCCAACCTACGCGCCCATGACATCCTATACCCACTACGGATGTTACCATTATTCCAACCGTGACCTATGCTTCCCGCGTGAGAGCAAAACCGTGCCAAGCGCCCCTTTTGAATAATCTTACTAACATTGATAACGCTAAGTTACTTAACAACAAGAACAGCGATCGCAACCGACTTTAAGGCAGCTGTTAGCTATTTTGACGACGAATCTCTCGAACCTGCTCGAGACCTTGAAAGGCTTAGAATTTGTTTGCATTAAACTTTTAAATTCCAGAGCTTATTCACATCCGTTTATTGTTTTGAAACGCGTAGAGCAACCAAAAGAATAAACACGAGTTGCATAAATGTAACGTGAAAGAATAGCTTTCTGTGCTGCCAGCGAAACACATTTCTCCCCTAATGTGCCATTTAACATCTGCAACTTTGCGGAGAATTATCAGAATCGGTTGTACACTAGTGGTGGAGAAGTGGCTATGCTAATCAAACGAAAAAAATCCCACACATTTTGAAAGCATTACCAACTTTGCAAGGAATCGAAGCGGTCGGTATGACCCCAACTGGCTAGACCGGGGCCTATAATAGTGATTACTATCTACAAACCGCCCAGTCAACTACTCACGATGTTCATTTTTGTCGCTCTTTTGGTTTAAGACATTCTGACCATTCTATGGGGAGGTTATAACTGTATACATTCCTCGTGGAACAGCCGGTTCGGTAACCGGAAGGGCTACATTCTTAAAGCTTAGGCTGAGGAGAGTGGATGAGAGCTCTAAGACCATAGCTGCCAACACACAAGGCGAGGAAGACGGGCACAATGGACATGCTACCGCCATATTTAAATATGTCTTCTAACGACTATGTAGTAGACTCATTCACCTATCCTACTCGAATTGGGCAACGAAAAGGTATCAATAAAAACATTCTCCCATTTTTACACGAATTGGAAACAAAATCACTGAAATTCTCGAAAAGCCGCTCCCACCGTCCCTAGCACCCCTCGAAACTTCCGCTCAACTGTACAGTGCTGTTGTGGAATTTGAGCGTTCGATGACAGAAGCTACAGTAAAGTAATGACGACACTTAAAGTTGGGTACCGCCCAAAACAACACCTTTATAAGAAACTAAAGGCACTAATATGCTAGCGTCGGCGACTCATCCGAGTAGTCTTGGCCTTTTAACGCACGGTAGACAAACTAGTGCTAAACCGGCTTCAGTGGCACATCAGGAAAGAGCTGAAGGCGCATATTAACTACTAATGGGATTACAAATTAAACGAAGTATCGAAAGCAGGTAACATGGTGGCGCCTACTTTTGAAAATTTGTCAAGCGAGTTAGAAATCGCGAGCAAACTGGGACACAACTTCCCACCGGAGATACTGTAGCTCCAAGCAATTAAGACAAAGAGAAACTTTTTTCTGATTACCTAGCTGTCCGTTAATCGCCGTCTACCCCCTCAATCATCCACAACGCTCCCCTTGTGCCTGATCTTATCTCGACTGATACAAGATTTTCTGAAACTGCCTACCATAAAGAGATCAAATTAATTATCAAGTCACTACTGGAAGGAAAGGGCCCTACCCTGGCGGCATCACTGACCTGATGTTCGACAGTTGCCAGATGCTGCTATGAATCAATTATGCTGCCTCGTCATTTCAGAGTTGACTTCGTCTAGGCGAGCATCGCCGAAGTCGTGATGTTACTAGCATCAGAACCTCACAACTACTAACCCATCAGTCCATTCTCAACAGTTGGTAAGGTAGCTGCAGCAATGATACCTAAACCGTTTGAGGTCGGTTGACTAAAGTTTCAGTTTGGATTCTCAAGGGACACTCTCCGACCCAGCAAGTTCTTTGCCCTTAGCAAGCGAACGGCTAGAGCCTTTAATTTTAAAAAAGCTACGGGCGCTGTCTTTCTCGATTTTGAAAAGGCTTTTGACGGAGTATGGCATGGTGGCCTGTTAGGCAACATGCTTTGGCGATATCGCCAGCGGCCTTCGAAATGTTCTCAAGTCGTACCTAAACGGCCTGGTCTTTAACGTGCGATAGGCGCAGCACTGTCGTCGCCTCGCTATCTCACAGCAGGAGTCACGCAAGGCTCACTTCTATCACCGCTGCTATTCGCGCTTTATACGAATGACATTCCTCTTCCAGTTCGTCCTCATACACAGGTCGACATTTAAGCCCAGGATACAATGATTTATTCATAGCGAAAGTCATCTTTTTTACTATGTCAGCACCTACAATTTATTTCGACGCACTTGCTAGCTGTTGTCGTCAAGGGAGCCCTTATAATTAACGCAGCAAAAAGTAAAACGCTTCTTATAACGAGGAAAAGCCATGCGCTGTCGACTCCGTTAACTTTTAACGGCAGGGAAATTCCGTGGTGTTTTCAGGTAAAATACTAGGCTAATCTAAGATGTCGTGGCACCCATATGTAAATTACGTCGCGGCGAAACTCAGGGCTGCGATCAAGATGCTATATCTTTTATAATGCAGTAAACGTAAACTTTCGTTGCGCAATAAGCGAAGGCTTTATGAGTGGTGCATTCGGCAGATTATGACCTATGCACTCCTGCCTGGGCCTACCGCTTACCGGCAATGACGTCCTCGCTTCAAGTGCGACAAGGCAAATTTCTGCGCCTTTCCACAAACGCGCCTTGGTTTGTGCTCAATAATACACTTCCCCAAGAACTACAGGTCGAGCTGCTGACCACGCTATTGAAATGATGCCACTGGACAAGCTAAAAGCTTATTATTAAAAGAACCCACAATACCGTCAGTTGCGCAGCTCGCTTTTAGCACGGCGGTTGAAAGCTGAGTTGGGAATTTAGACTGAACTGTGAAGGAAAAGTGTTAAGATACTTTTACTTATCCTCGTGGATTACTAAAAACCTGTTTGGGAGCTCGTGTATTCGAAGTTTGCTAACTCGATCGAACACCAGGAAACGTTATTAATTACTTAATAAACTAGAGGCGATGCTTATAGCATAGCGAGCTTCTGTCTAAGGTTGCTGCGGGAACAAAGAGTCGCTGCTGCTCGCTTCCAACCGTTGCCAACGAACTTATATAATTAAACATTGATACAAGTCAGGACGTAAAAATTTCGGCGGCCATTATTAACGAGCTGCCTTAAAGTTGAAACTGGTAGCTAAAGGTTATGTCCTCTGCACTAGCCATGTAACTTTGATGTCCGCTGCTTGGCCTTTGGGAATTATGGGTTAGTGTTGAAGTGATTAGGATCTCCACGTTTAAAGAATCTAGTAGAACTGGTTTCAAGAAGCTATTAAAGAGAAGTTTACACTATTCTCGTAACGTTGTAGGTCTTCTAATAAACTTTTAATAGCTTGGTTAAAATTTTACAGAAAAATTCGCCTTAAACGCTAGTTATATAAAATATTATAATAGCAATAACCTTATTCGTTAAAACTTACTAATTTTATTTTATTATTACGAGGATATTTGAAAAGCTTGTGTTAAGCTTTTACGTTAGGAGTAAAAAAATTATTTTAGATAAAAAAAAAAAAAGCAAGCAAGTTTTTATGCAACTAAAAATTTATTGACCCTTCAAGATTCACATACATATTTTTCTTTTGACTTTGTTTTATAAATCTGGTAAAGCAATAATTTTACGTTTATTTTTATTTAAACCAATGTATATTTTTATAAGTGTGTACTATGTTAAACTTCGTAGTTACAGATTTAATACTTTTAAAGTTGCAAGTACACTCAACTTTCCTTTTAACTTTTCGTAACTGATAAATATTTTCACAACTACTTACTTTTGTTAAATAGTTCTATATTTTTTTTTTGTAATTTACATAAACAATATTTTGTAGTTACAGAATTAAGGCTTTTTAACTTTTTAAATTATTTAATAATTTCACCACTTTACATCTTAGTCAGTTCTTTTCATCTCTTTTTGTATATTAACATAAACCCTCTGTAGGTTATAAAATTACGGCTTTTAAAGACGTACGTAACTCAACTCTTTGTTTAACTTTTAAAACTTTTGAAAGTTCTTAAAGCATTGAAATTCGTAACTACTGTATTAATGTATATAACATATCACTATTATCTTTTTATAAATTTTACTTAAACATCGTAGTTACTAAGTTATCGGCTCTTCCAAAAATCTACACTAATTCCATTTTTTGGTTTGACTTTATTTTATTTAAAGAAAGCAGCACATTAGCATTTACCCTTTTTAAATATTTTTTTCTTTTTTCCTTTAGGAAGTTTTTCCAGGAACGAACGTAGTTAAAAATTTAAGAACTCTTAAAAACGCACAAAAACTCAACTTTCGGTTGAATTTCTTAACTATTTAAAAAATTATGAAAGAAATTATTTTTTAGCTAGATTTTTTTTGTTTAATAAAAAATATTTTTATTTGTGAATCTACATGAACACCTTTGTGGTTACCATTCCACGTGAGCTCGAACTTTCTTTAAATAATCCTAAAAGTTAATAAATTAATATTATCCCAACTCCTGATTTAATTAGTACATTATATGTTTCCTTTTTTTTTTTTGTTAATTAATATAATCTTCCTTGTAGGAAAAACGTTTACAATAAATTCTGAGGTTAAAATAAGTCAAAATATTGATCAGAAATTAGTTTATTATAAGTGAAAAAATAGAAGAAAAAAATATTAAGAATATTTAAAAATAATGACAAGTTGGTGCTTAAAATTTTTCTTAAAATTTAAGAAAAGATGAAAGAAATTTAATTTTCTTATAGATTTGTAAAGATTTAGATTAACTTTAAAGTAAATTTTATAAAGTTAAAATAAAAAGAGGTCAACATCGAAATGAATGTGTCCTATAAAAATCTAAAATTACAAAGAGCAGTTAAATGTTACAAACAAGAAAAAGCATGCTTTGCGGGAAATTAATGTTTACAAGTTCACTAAAGTTGATGAATTTATAACTATTTGTTGCGTTAACCCTCACGCGTGGTTAATATTACATTTTGGTGGCTATAAAAGATATAAAACACGATGCTTTATTGAAGGCGGAACAGCGGCTCACACGCTCCCCCGGAGGCTGCTCCTTACTCTCGAGAGAGATTTGTATATGTCTACAATATAATATGGATTTTGGATGCGCACGAGACTTTATCTGGTATCGGCAGTTTCTACTTGATACTAATACCCGTTCTAACTGAACATTAAAAAATAATAATATTTTTAAAATTATAATATAAAGGCGTTTACCCTTCGTAAAAACTGCAAATTAAATTTTCTATATTTTTTTTATATGAAATTTCCCTTCAGGATTACAAATTTGTTTATTTCTTTAATATTTTTTTTTTTTACCTTTAATATTTTTTTTAAATTATGCTTTAAAGGCGAAACCAATGATTTGCTCCGCGCACATTCATATAATCCGGTAAGCCTGATAATAATAGTAAAAATTAAATTCAGTAGTAAAAAAAGGAAAAGGATAATGCTAATAAGAGTAGGCCACGTTGTTTAATATCAAAAAAAATAAACTGAAAATTTATATAGCAAAAATACTAAGCATATGCCACATAGCGTGTCACGTGGTTGAACCTTCTATGGCGCCGTATCCAGCAATTGCAGGGCAGCGGTCATACAAAATATCCGTCATCACGCTTTTCACGCGCTCAGGAGTCACGCGTTCAATTTGTTCTATCAATTCCATGGGTGAAACCCGTCTTCCGTAAGCCAATAGGCTTCGCCCAAGGCTATTGAACACGTGGTTGGTGCAGCAAAGGTTGTCCAGTAAAAAATTTCTCAGGCGTAATTTCGCACTTTAAAATATTTAAAGAAAGAAAATTACTTAAAAGCGTGAAAAGGTGCCGTTCAAAAAAATTAGTGAAAGCCTGACTAACTTAAACTTTTATATCTCTTTTTATATAAAAATAAAAAATTATATATATAAAAATATAATAAAATTTTTTATTTATGTTAACGTTTTTATTATATTTTACAACAAAACTATAAAAAGTAATAAACTTTTTTATATAATTAACTTTTGTAAAAAATTTACACAAAAAATTTTAAAATTTTAAAAGAAAAAGTAAAGTAGTAATTCCTTAAAGAAAATAAAATGATAAAACTTAAAAATTATTTATAACTTTTATAACTTTTTTTTTCATAATAATATAAAAAAAATTTATATTTTTATTAATAATAATAACAAATAATAAACAGTTTAACTTTTATCCGTAATTTTTAAAACTTTATGGATTTACTAAAAAAATTTTCGGTTCACTTTTAAGTACAAGAATTATAAAAGTTAAATGATTGTCTTAATATTAATAATGAAAAAAAATAATAATAATCAGTATACCGCTGGACCTCGTGGTCCCCGCAATTCACGCAAATCCGAAGCCACTCGCTTTGGATTTCAAAAAGGGCATCGTCCACGCGGTCTCTCTCGGCTACAAAATAGCAGCCAAAAAGGCCCGTATCGCTATAACTTACCAAAAAGTTTTTGTAACTCAGCGCAGGACGTTCCCTTAAATATTTCTTTATAATTATTATTTTTCATTAATATTATTACAAACTTGGCCATAATGCGCGCCAATGGGCTAGAAAGGAATTTTCCACCAGTCACTGCTTGGTTCCAACTACTCATCATTTGATTGGCCACTTGCACGACAAAGAAATCCGGATGAATGGCCGCTACGCCCTCGAACGCCACAGCCGCGTAGCTGTAAGGAAGATCATCGTCGCGCACGCGGACTTCCGACCCCTCCACGGCGGTGATTATTATTATTATTATTATTATTTATTATTATTATTATTATTGTTATTATTATTACTGTATATCTCACAACGTCGTTGACTGCAGGCAGCGAAGTTTCCTTCAAGTGTCCAAACTTTTCCTCCGAAATAGCCACGAGCTCCGCGTGGTCCACGTCACCCACACCGCATACGACAATATTTTTTCCGCAGTAATTCTTATTAATAATAAATTAATAATATCATTACTAATATTACTTTTATTATTATTCTATGAAACCTGCTCAATATAACTTTTTAAGTGCACTACTTGCATACTTTCTATATTTGCAGTGGAGCCGTAAATGCTCTTGCTGAGGGCCGTTCCCTGATAGGCTACAGAATGAAGATAATCGGTCACGAGAGCTTCAGGATTATTCTGAACTTCCTAATAACAATAATAGTTATTATTATAAAGGTAATACTAACAATTTTAAATAAAAAATATAAACTTTTTTATTAGTATTTCCTAAAAATTTCAATACTTTTTATTTTTGTATATAACAATTTTTTTATTTTTTAATAAGAATTTCTTTTTTTACTTCCAGAAGTTATTCAATTATCACTATTATTATTATTAATTTTTTAAAATATTTTCAGAAAAGAATAATGATAATAACATTTCATATTTATTTTACTTAAACTTTTAAATATGTATTTGCTTAAAAATTTTATTATAATAAAACTTTTATAAAAATAAGAAAACTATAAAAATTCGTATTAGTTTTATTTATTTTATAGTAAATAATAATAATTAGTAAAGAAATTATAAAAATATATACAAAATAATATTAAGAATTATAAAGTAAAAAATACTAAAATGCTTATAATATTTAGAAAAATATTTAAAATTTATAAATATTATAATAATTAATAAATATAAAAAATAATAAAAAGTTCATAATATTAAATAATAATAATAAAAATAATGTTAAATATAATAAAAAATTTATAAAAATTGGTAATCATAAAATAAAATGATAGTAAAAAGTTTATGATGATTAATAAATAAATATAAAAAAACTGATATATCCAGAGATATTAAAGTTTATAATAATAATGAATAATGATAATAATAAAATTAAATAGTAATATAAATATAAAAATTTAATATTAAAAAACAATAAAAAGTTTATAATAATAAATATAAAAACAATAATAATAACAAAATAGGAAAAAAAAATTTTAATAATAATAAATAAAAAAAATGGTAAAAAATATTAAAGTTATAGTAATAATATTAAATATTGTGAATAATTAATAAATAATATATATAAGATTTAATAATATAATAATAAATATATACAGATAATATATAAATAAAAATATATTTAAAAGTTTATAGGATTAATAATAAATGGTAAATATAAAAAAAATAAAATAATTGCAAAAGTAGTAATAAATAAATAATAATAGAAAAATATTAATAAGTTTAATAATAACAAAAATATATTTTTATTAAAAAATTTTTTATAACAATAATATAATAAAAATTGTAAAACGTACTAAAAACAAAAATGTTTAGGATAATAAAAAATGGTAAAAATAATAAAAATAGAAAAGTGCACTAAAACTTAGTTATAATAATTCAAAGTATGTAATATAAAAATATAAAAAATTTTTAGTAAGTTTATATAATAAAAATAAATAAATAATAGAAACAATAGTGTATAACAATAATAAATAAATAATGAAGTAATAAAAAGTTTAAGGTTAAATAAATTTAATGTAATAATAAATATATATATAAAATGTTAAAAAGTCTATAATAAAAATAAATAATAAATAATAATATGAAATATTATATATAGTAATATAATTAGTACTTCCAATTGGCGAAGAATAACTTTTCGCTCTTTTTCAAGTGTTTCTTCGCAAAAGTTTCGTGAGAGAAGCGCTTCTGATAAAAGTCTGAGACCTCAAGATAATAATATTTATTAAGAGTGAATTATAACAAAAAATTTATAGAGTTGATACGAGTAGCTAATATAAATTGAATAAAAAAGTATACTAAATGTTATAAATAAGATTGTTTTATAATAAAGTTTTTATAGTTATTTCAAAAATATAATAAAAATAGTTAAAAATAAAAAAAAATAAGTTATATAGTTTTTTTCTATTATATATAATAAAAGTAATAAAAGAAGTTTTCTATTATTTTCGTAAAAATTGTAGTAGAAATGAATAAAAGTTTTATTTTCCAAAACATTATATTAAAAATAATAATAATAGTAACGATTTTATTATTTCCTATAAATTATATTTAAAGTAATAAATAGACGTGTTGTTATTTTTTTTATTATAAAAACTTTTATCTAAATTTTTTGAAAAATAATAAAAAGTAAATATTAATTATAATAAAGATAACAAGAATTACATTATTAAAATATTTATTAGAAAAATTTATCTTTATTTTTTTATTTATATTTTATTATTTTTTTTAGTAGAAAAATATATTTATTTTTTATTCTATATTGCTATCAATATAATTACTTTTATTAACATTTATTATTTTTATTAGAACTTTACTTTAATTATTTATTGTAAATTATTATCAACATTTACTTTTTATACTTTTTTTATTTTTTATAAGAATATTTCTTATTTACATTACCAATATTTATATTTTTTTAACAAGAAAAGAAACTTTTTTATAGTTTTATATTCATTTTATATCGTTTTCATTTATATTCACTTTTTATATACTTTCATAATATTTTTCAAAGTGTTTTTCTCCATTTATTAAATATTTTTTTTAATTTTTCTTATAATGGAAATATTTTATTTTTATTAGTATTCATCATAATTTATATATATTTACATTTTTATTGCGTTTTCTATTGTCATTTATTGTTTATATTAATAATTATTATTTTGGAAAAATAATACATTTTCCAGCGTTATTTGCATGAACAAAAGCGCTAAATGATGCATTTTCTCGAGAAGTAGTACTTTTCATGGTGGCTCCCAAATTCTCGACTTCTTTCTTTTCATATAAAAAAATACAATAAGTAAAAAGAATAAAAATATATTTAATATGCTCGTGTGTGTCCAACGCCAAATGGCGCTATCAAGGATTTACATAGTAGGTCATTTGCCGACTATTAAAGTCATGTGTAAAACTTTACAACAATATTTCCTTTTTTAATGTAAAAGCAGAAGGCGAAAAAATTATAATGAACACAAAAAATATACTGAAATAAATTTTCCAATAGAAAACTAGATAACTAAGCATATAAAAACCTCAAAATCCGACTGACTCAGCTTCGAAGTGCCCTTGAAAGTGAGATGTTCTAAAAAGTGAGCAGCGCCTAAAAAAGGTTTAGACTATATATGATTCGCCGATTGGATAATTAACTTTCTGATTACAAAAAAATAAACTAACGTTCGAAACTTTTTTTGATAGCTCACTGGATGATTTAATATTTTTAACATTTTTAACATAAAATTTGTATAAAAGTTATTTTGCTTATTTAATAATTGCATTTATTAAATAATTGATTGGTTAATTTAATTTAGTAGTGTACTGATAAATAAGTTAGTAGAGTAGAATATTATTTAGTGAATTTAAAATAATTTTATATACAAAAAGTAAAACTAAAGGCGCTATTATATATTAATTATAATAAATAAATTCAAAGTAAACTTAACTGTTACTTATAAATAGTACAACGCACAAGAAAAATTAAAAAACGTAAAAAACGTTAAAGAAAATGACATAATGAATGGTTACTTATAAGCCAATCAAATTAATTTAAAAAATAAAGACCGTTAGACAATGAATCTTCATCTCTTGAACCCGAATCGAGCCACACGCCCACCGTAGCGGCGGGGTTGTAGATTTTCTCGGTGGCCACGCGCACGCCGTTGGAAAGTGTAGTGATTTTGGCTTCGGGATGAGCAAAATAGCGCCGTTTAAAGCTAAAAAGGTTCTATAATGTTCAATGGAAGCAAAGTAAGCAAAAAGAGTCACTTCGAGGGTAAATTTGAAATATAGTTAACTTAGTAGAAGGTAAAAAAAATTATACTTTTAAGCAAAAATCAATTTTAATATAATTTTATAAATAAAGAATTTGGTTACTATATGATAATAAAAAATGTTTTATTTAAGAGTATAAAATTAAATGTAAATAACATTTATTTATTAGTATGTATTAATAAATAGTAATAAGTACATGACTAAGAAAAGGCGACGAAAGAAGTTTTATAATGAAATACTAAAAAAGATCATAATTAAGTAAATAAAAAGTTGTAAATAAACTCCATCGACAATTTAATGTACTATTTTTTATTTTATTTGTTTTTCTTTAGTAATATCCCCAGTGATTAATTAAAATTTCCTAATTAATTTTTAGATTAATTTAATTCAAAAACTTATTTATAACTTTTTATTACTAAAATATAAACTTGTAAACTATTTTTTGGGGAAAAAAAGGTATTATAATGAAAAACAAATTTAATAAAGTTCCAAATATATTAAAATTTGAAAACCTAAACAATCTGAATTATAAATTTATTTAATTAAACTTGAAAGAAAATCTCTAAAATTTTTTATAGATAATAAAGTGCTTTTCAATTACTTTATATAAAAACGCAACCCCCAAAAGTTATATAATAAATATAGAAAATAGCAGAATAACTTGATGTTACGGAAATAATTACGAAATAAAATAAATAAAATAATATTTTTTTATGCTTAATCGTAAATAAGTTAACACGTTATTAAAAATTGTAAATCAAGTATATATAAACTTTAATAGTCTCATAATTTTATCTAATTGATAACATAAAAAAAAAAAATTTATAGGCTATTCTTTATAAAAATATTAACCGTAGTAGAATAAAGCAAATTAATTCAGTATTAACGAAAAATATAAATTAAAAACCCACATGTTTCAATAATTTAATCAAGGATAAATAAATTAAGTATGAAAAAACTTTATAACTAACTACAAAGAAGTAAAATTTTATTAATAAAATTATAAACTATAGTTCAAAAAATCAGTAATGATGAAACAATAACTTCAATTCGAATAACTAAAACTTATTTAGCTTGAAAATTATATATATATTATAGCTAAAATACTTGTTATAAATATAAAAATAAGTGTTTATAATTTTTTAAAAGTTATGATAAATTAAAAATTAAATAAAATTATAATTTTACAATAAAGGTTACCAAAAAAAAAGTTTATCGGAAGTATAAAAGTATTATATAATTATTTATATATGTAAATCTCGCCTTATATATTACCTTGTTTTGGAATGTTGAGTTAAATAACTTAAACATGATAGTAAAAAAAAAGTCGTAAAGTTATTACACTCACAACCACAAAGCAGCTACGCTGTAAAGAAAAATAGTATATTAATTAAAGAATCACTTAAAAAGATTTAATATTTAATAAAAAAATTATTTTGTAAGTTTTTATTTAGGCAAAAGGCAAAAATCAACGAACAAGTTCTACAATGAAGGACACAAGAAGGAATGCTTAACCCTTTAAAAAAACTAACTAAAAATTGAACGAGACTTTTCCCAGAAATTATTACATATGGCAACCAAGTTTTTTTTTTAATAGCAAAGCGCTGCGATACTATTTTGTTGGTCACAAAAAAAAATTTTAGCATGGAAAAAAAAGTTTAAAGTAGATTGTTTAGATTACAGATCAGAGTGGTAGAATTATTGAAATTTCTATGGCAGCACAATCTTTTATGTACTTCCAAGAAATATATTTTTAAATAGTTTACTAAATTAAATAAAAGTTATCTAACTTTAAAATTATAATAAGAAGAGTGTGATAACTAAAAAAAAATAAAAAAATATCGTACAAATGTGGTCTTCTGAATTAAAGCAAAAAACTTAATAGATTTTTTATTTCAATTTCTGGTTATAATATTAAAAAAAGAATGGTTAATGTTATTACGTTAAGTTAGTTTTCTGCTCACTCTCTCTTTTTAAAAATTTAAATATTTTATTATTAATAAAAAGTTTTACTTTAAACCAGCAACAGATATTTAAGCAGAGAATATAATTTAGGCAACCATTTTAATTCAACTATTTTCTTCGTGCAAGTATATACATATCTTCTTAAATATTTCACTAAAAAAAATAAATTTAGTTAAAAAAAATTAGTTGTGGGTATTCTTTTTAACTTTAGGGCTCTATGTACAGAGAAATGATTCCTTCTAGTGGGAAAAAATAAAACTCTGTAAGACTTATAGCATATTTTTAAAAACATAACTTTTGATATCTCAAAATCTAAAATTCATTTGAATACGTCTTATCGTTGCATAGAAATAAAAACTTCGCATACTATTTAAAGTTTTGAACAGTATTTTGTAAAATGATTAAATATTTATTATTGGAATAGCATACTACAGTCGATATTCATAGCCCATCTTTACTGCTTTTTTTTCTGTGCCCCTTACAAATTAAAAAATATGTTTGGGGAATCAGAAATCCTGAAGAGACGTATACGTTATAGTTTCCTCATTAGTTTATTAGCAAATCGTCGGCAAAGAAATATATAAAAAATAAAAATATATATAAAACAAATAAAATAAATAAAATTATAAATTTGTATATGAAGTTAAATTACAATGCCGTTACATTTTTCTATATAAATTAACTAATAAAGTAAAGTACAAATTGACTTATGTATCTTATTTAGAATTTGAAGAACTTCGTAGTATAATAAACTATATATTACAAATAAAATATGATTAATTACTACTATAAAAAATGGAACACTTTTACGTACTACAATATTTAACAGTTCAGAACGTGTTTAGGGACTACAGTCTTACTGTCTGGTGTATAATTAAAAAGACCAACTATAGAAAAGTTTAATGTATACTATATAGCATTCCTTAGGAATTTTTGAATACAGAGCATTAATTTTTTATTTACTATCAGTAATGATATAAGTGAGTGCCACGTATAAACCACGAAGCATCCGTGATTATCATATTCGAAAAACTTGCAATTTACTACCAAGCACCATAATTTTCTTCTTTTTAAAAGAAATTTTATGACGCTTCTCGGTTGTGGAAGCTAACAGCGAGGTAAAAATCGTTGAATTTATTTAATTCTTTGATAAAGGATATGCACAAGTCGGTAAAATATCATCCACGCATATTTTAGAGATTGCAGGTAATATTTTTTTAGGCGATCAGCAAAATAGGGTTGTGCTCAGAGGAAAGTTGATGCAGAACGAAGAGTGCAACATGATAAGATATATCTTTGAGTATCGTGATAAAGACATCTCTTGTGCTTGAACTCAATAAGTGTGTAGGTTCTCTTAGCCCAAAAAAACGGTTTCAGTTAGTGCGGTCCAGTCATCGAGGATCAAGCCATTGGGGTTAACTCGTTCACTATGTTAGCTTGAAAGATTCAGAGTAACGGAGATAAATCCTATATTTCATATAGCATTGATCCTTTCCAAATCTGACTTAGAAGTTTTACAATAGGCAGCGGGGTTTATTTTTTATCTTATTTTTGAGCTCTGATTACTTCACCTGGATGGCATCCTTTAAAGTTCAAGTTTTTTTTTGATATCTTCCGCGTCCATTTCAGTAAGATACCTCAAACTACAACTTTAAGTTCTTTTTCGGAGGGGAAGCTATAGATAAAGTTTTCTAGCCCTCAGTCCAAAAATTCATGTTTTGAAGACGGACAAACCCTAATTCATCGAGCTACATCTTTGCAATAAAAGGAAATTATTGTTTTCTTTAAATAGATTTATTATGATTAGTCGTTCACTTTAATTTTTTAGAGTAATAAAAAAAGGGTAATTTAGGACCATCCTTATCATTCTTACTTGTATTTTTAGAGTTATTATTATTGTAGTGGTTACTATTGCTGGTATTACTAATACTGCTTTTACCTAACCACCACATCCATTAACACAACTAACACTGTCGTTATATATGTTACTATTATTTTTTAATCTATTACCATTGCTATTACTGTTGTTATTATTATGATTTACAATAATAGGCAGAGACTTGGTAGGTACTCAATCATCTGTTGTTTTGTCGGGCATCTTAATATCCGTTTAAATATACTATTTATGGTCTCATGACCCGTTAAGAAGTCGGAGGAGCAGTGAAAATATTAGATCTAAGAGTGCCAAGGCACTTACCAACTTTTAAGATTTTTCGTTTTTTAAAAGCAGTTTTACCAGAATTTCTATTTTCATATAATTATATAACTTAGCTTTCGTAGCATTAAATACTTGTAGATCGGGTCCCGTTGGTGAGTAAAACAGTCATTAGATATAGGTAAAGTAAAAAATTCATAAAATAAATTAAGTGGAAGAGTAAGTATACATCTTAGATATATATATGTATAGATAAGATTATATATGTAAACTACTATGTATGGATATATGAATAAAGTTTTAAGAATATTTGTGATTAGTCAAAGTATTGAAAGCAAATCCGTAGTAAAAAGTAGAGGTGTATAGACCGCCTCCCAAAAAACCATAATTGGAAAAATTATTAGTTTTTATATGAGCCACTAATTTTTTGGTAAAGTTCGCTGCATCTACATGTTAACGAATACAAACCATTCTTAGTTAGTCTTCATCTCTTTTTTTTATATCAAACTCATCATAAATATTTTAAATTAAACTTTTATCAGATGTGACTCAGAAGAACTTAACATGAGAGCTCCATGAATGGCAGTTTAAAACATTTTTTATACTTTTAAAAGCTTTAATAGTTATTTTCCCATCAGCAAATCAGTTGTATCATCTGTATATTTGACATCTTATACAATATTAAAATCGGAAGTGTTTGCTAAATAGAGTGCGAATAGAGGTAGAAGTAATACTTATGTAACTCCAATATTTCGCTGATAAAACCGTACTTATACAGACTGAAAATTTTTAATTCTATGAAAAGGTTTATTATAATGTGGATCAATGATATAAGAAATTAATCTCTATCTTGCTTAAAGTTTCTTTCAAACTTTGGTAAAATCGTTAGTCGTAGGTCCTCCAAGACTTAATATTTGTTAAATAGTAAAATGCATCTTACGGAAACCAACTTGAAATTAGGATAATGTCTTTTCCATTCTCAAAGTTTGTAGACCTCATAAGTATTTCAGCGTCCGCAAATTTTTATGATTCAAATTTAAATATTCGCAACAATAGGGAAAGAGGGACCCTTAGTAAATATCTACTTAACGAACTTGTTGGTGAAGGCAAAGGCCTCTCTTGTGAAGAATACGAGCACTGTTGGATATAACACATCTTTTTAGTTTCGGAGTGCGTTAATTAGGCAGATGTAATTTTTTTATAAAAATGAGC
Organism: Zophobas morio; assembly: GCF_036711695.1. Classification (NCBI taxonomy): domain Eukaryota; kingdom Metazoa; phylum Arthropoda; class Insecta; order Coleoptera; family Tenebrionidae; genus Zophobas; species Zophobas morio. Next base: position 55,335 of record NW_026972804.1, on the reverse strand, counting down.
GTCCATATTAAATAATTACAATGAAGCGTTGACGTAAAAGATTTCGAGATTAAATAAAGTATTAGGACTATAGCAGCTTTTGCCATGCATCCTGACAATATATGGGTGGAAAATTTAAATTATTGCGGTAAGAATAAAGAGATGTTATTAATTTCCATGAGTGTTCCCAAAGTTTTTTCAAAAGTTTTGGTAAGTTTCTTTTAATAATAAATTGTGTTCTTTCTTATATGCTTTTCAGTTCTCTAAGAAGCCGGTCTTTAAGATGACCATATTTTCGTACACAGTCTCATATAACTGAAAAGTTGCGAAGGCTTCTTTTCAATACAAAACTCATGTGCATACAAAGCAGATAGCCGTAAAGTTTGAAGTTGGTTTAATTATATATACCTTTACTACTAAACATTATTACAGCGCACCTTAAAGGTACTATTTATGTAGCGTTATATTTTTTTCGGATGTCTGGAAAATTTTCTGAAACCTCACAAGTAATTTAGTAAAACCCAATTGTAGTACTATCTTGGCATATAATATATATATGATAAATTTTAGGAAACAAAAGATATATTGCATAGTGTACGCCTACTTTGATTATCCTCGCCGAGTGTGGAGGTGACGCACGTCAAAAAATTCTCTTTCTTCATTAGCTTGTTCATCTTATATAAGGAATCGTAGGTGCAGTTCAGCTTCAATGCTGTGCTAAAAAAAAATTTTAGAAAAACAAAAAACCAAAACAATTGCTCGACGATAAAAAAGTCACATTTATACGATTGCGAGATTAACACTAGTTTTTAAGGTAAAACTTTAAAATTGTATATAAAACTGCACGATACTAACTTCATCTATACATCTTATTGTTACTCCATGACTATAAAATTAAAGAAACCCGTATGCAACTACAATGAAAGCTTGTACAATTCTTCTGTTTCAACAAAATATTTTATAGTTTTTTTTAATCGCATTAAGTATAATTTTAAAAAAAAATTAAAAAAAAAGATGCCAATATCGGCTTTTTAATTTTTCTTAATTATAAAGTTTTTTATTATTCTGCTTACTTTACTCGCAATCAACTATTGGTATGAATTAAATAAAGCACGTTGAACCGAGACGCTTATTATAATCCAACCAGATTGCAGATGCTTATAGAACGGCAAATAATTTTTTTCTATAAAACTTAAGAAGCATAATAGAAGGAAGATAGAATATTATACCCCCCTGGATACTCTAATACTTAAAACCAGTGGCTTCTTAGTGATAACTAAAATGGGTAAAAAATATTAATATTAAATTATGGAAACCACTTCAACAAACTCCTTCACCTAAATAGATCAACTAAGTTTAGAATTTATTTCATATATAAGTAGTAATTATCTACTTCTATACTAATTAAAACATTTGCGGCGTGAAAATAGAGAAACATCTCTATAAACTCATTAAAAATCTAGAATAGATTAGCCTCCCATTTAAATTCTATTTTCAAATAGTTTTTAAGAAATTAATTTAATTAATATATAATCTAAATATTTTATAAGTTTTAAACTTGTACTCTTTTTAGCATATGAACAACACCACTTTCGACTTCTGCCAGAAAAATAGAATTAATGCGACCAACGTTGTAAATACCAAATAAATTAAACAAATATGGAAACCAAATTTTCTTTTAGCCAATAATAATGTAGCTTATTGGAAGGCGTTTATATTAAACAAAATGTGCCTAGCAAGTTGCTAAATTCGAATTTATTTAATAGTAGCGTTTACCGTTGGATAACCTTAGTAAAAGGGAAATATCCTAAAAGATTTAATGTTTTCAGGATAAAATTTTTTCTATGATGAACTAAACGATTTACTTAAAGGAGGAAGGCGTACTTGAGAGCATGTTTGTAAACTGTTTATAATTTCTTTATAACATTAATTTTACAGATATTTAGCAGATGGAAATTTTTAAAAAGGAGAACGAACTTAAATTATAAATAAAATAAGTAAAGTTCTTATAGATTAAAATGCAGAGTATAGCAAGTGTAGATGAAGTTGAGGTTTTAGGTCTTATTTACGATGAAAAATATTCGGATAATGAAGACTTCCTCTTTCACAAAAGTATGCATGAAGTTCTGAAAAAAAATAAAAACAACGATAAATTCATAATACCTATTGAAGTGAACTCCAATTTTAACGACCCTTTGGTATTACTACAACCTATACCGGAGAAAAACTCTACATATAGTACACTTAAAAAAAAAGACACCGCTTCGCACAAACAGAAACCAAAGGGCGAAGAAACTTTTTCTTCTAAAGTAAAAAAAGAAAATTTAACCGAAGACATTGTCCCTCTTGTCCCTGAGAGTTGTATTGATATTGACAAACTAAATAACAGAGCTAGAAAGGAAGCAAATACCCAGCCTACGCACCCAACACTTATGTATTACTCTAGTGATAATATAACTTTGACTCGAGATAGATCATTAAGAAAGCTAAATAAGGTCAAAAGGGTTTCTGCAGAAGCTGCTCTTGAGAATGAATTCGTAAATGATGTTTACTTTGCCAAGGGAAAAATGATTTCTACTAGCCTGAGAAACTTCCAAGATGTCATAAATAAAAAGGCTAGCACTCAAAGAACTACTACCTTACATGCACTCAAGCTACAAGGTATGGTTAATATTTTAATAAATTTTTAAGTTGAGAACTTATACTTTCTTTGATATTTGTTACTGTTCCTTCAGAAAACACCGAATCTTTTGCAAATAAACCAATCTCTGTCTCGGAAACAAGTAGTGTATGTACATCCATTCGAAGCAAAAGTTTTAACTTTGGAGAGGCTAACTCTTGTCTTACATGCAAGTGTCAACGTTGTCAAATTAGTAAGCAATCCAATATATGTAGGTCCCTAAGTTTCTGCCACACATCAGACAAGAAAAGTTGTGAACTAAGAAGTAATAGCTCTATAAAAAACTCGGATGTTTGTAGTGCAAAGTTTTATAGTGGCTGCAAAAAGTTAAAGAATAATTATTTATCAAAATATGAAGATTATTTTACTTCAAATTCTCTACTTAATACCATTGATCTCATCGACTCGTCCCAAAGCTGTTCTAAATCATTTTTAAAGCAAAGAAAAAGTTTAAAGAATAGTAACAATAATTCTAGTTTAAAGATAGCTTTAAATGAAGAATCTGGAGAAACTTTACTTCCCACACCAACAAAAGGTTCTAAACCGCCTATAACCGAATTTAAAAAAAGTAAACAAAAAAACAAAAAAAAACAGGAATTCAAAAATAACTTAAGTATTTCAAGGCAAGAGGAAAAGAGAGATAACGAGTCATTATCCGAAAACGACGATGAATTAAAGCTGCTTCACGAATTTCAAAGGATCGCAATACATCGTGCAGAGCATAGAAAAGTTCAGCTTATTGGAGGAGACCTTAAAAGGAGCGGTTCTTTAAAGTATGAAGTAGGCCTTAAAGAAATCAAAATGTGTCTTCTAGGAGACAGTAAAGTTGGTAAAACAGCCATGGTAACAAGGTATTAATATAAGGAATTATTAAGTAGTGTGGTTAATAATTCTTGTACAAGTTTCGAAGTAATATATTATATTAAATATAAATGACTTTTTGCTATAAATATAATCATTATTACAACTATATATAATTTTAATATAGGTTTACTGGACACGTTTTTCTGGCTGATTATACCCCCACTTTACGTGATTATTACACTAAAGTTTTACAACTTGAAGTGACCCAGCCCTGCACCGCTGCTAATTTAGCATTAGTAAGTCGTAACTTGCTGAGAGTTAAACTACTTATAATGGACACTGGAAAAGAATATTCATCCAATTATCAAGGAGACTTCAGGGAGTTTGACGTAATAATGCTTTGCTATGATGTAACAAACGAAGCTTCCTTTAGTTATGCAGTGAATTTTTATGAAAGTCGTTTGCTTCATGCACTAGCAGACCCTCAAGATTTTTCATGTTCTAAAGTTTCGTTGGAAGTAGATAACCATAGAGCTTCTTATTCTAAAAAGAAACTCGAGCGGAAAGACCCTAACCTCATCGTTACTAACGATAATAATAGTAATCATAATAAAATGAGCAATATAAACAAGGAGATAACACCGGCGAACACATCTGAGCCTGCTCATCATTCCTCCTCTAAAATTATATTTGTAGGTTGCAAAAATGACTTAAGTGGAGCCAGAAAAGTTTCAAGAGCTATGGTAGAGCGTAGATCGCAAAACTGGAACGTTTTATGTATTGAAACTAGTGCAAAGCACCAGAGATCAGCAGGCGCTTTTTATTTAAGTATACGTAACTTTTTAGAAAGTTTAAAAGAGTGAAGGAGGTAAAAAATTATAATTTGTACACTACTTTGCATGTAAGTATACATGCGTATAAAACGCTCTCATGGCCATAACTTCAGAGCTTACAGGAAAAGATGTATATTAACTTTGGTAATAAACCGGATTTACTTCTAAAACCCTTAATTATAAGTATTTTTTTGCACTTGTAAGTATTGTTATATTGTCTTTAACTTCACGTCAAAAAAGCTTCTTTATAGTACTGACTTACTCTAAAACATTACTTAGACCACTTAAATAGTTTCTAACTATGACGACTATAAGCCACGATAATAATATAGGGGTTTTTTAAATTATAATAATTTTAAAAATCCACGATTAATAATTTTCAGCTAATTCTTTAGTTTGTAAATTCAGTTTAGTTCAATTTAATAACTTCATATACACCCTTACAAAAGTATGAACTACAATTTTAGAAAATTTAAAAAAGTTACCTTATAATGAAATAAAATATTTGCGAACAAGTAAAAAGAATTATTGCTGTTTGTTATTTTGAGGTTTACTTAGGCTTGTTTTATTGGATTGTTACTGTTATTTTAGTTTTTTTAGTTGGAAACTTTCCAGTGCCCATTCAATAAAGTTTAACGTAACACTTAAAAGTGTATACGCAAGAATTACACCGTTGTTGATATAACAAAGCTTCTATATAAAAATGTTAAACTTTACGGGGGTAGGAAAAACTTTTTATATGAAAGAAGCTCCGGTTTACTATATAATTACATTGCATAAAATCGTATGAAAATATATATGAAACAATTATCTATATTTATTTCCTTTAAGACCTCTTTATATAAATGCATATGGAAGATATTGCTTTAAAGTGGTGCATATCTCATAATACTAATTATAAATAAAATTTCTATAAAATTTACTGATGAGGTTACAAACCTTAAGAACTACGGCAGACAGAATACTTAAATAAAGATGTCTATACACGGACTCCACTTAAATATATATATGAATTGTAATCTTTAAGTTGCTCTCTATCAGCAGCCACGGTGACAAATGGTCCAGTTGGTTTTAGTGGGACTTTTAACAAACTAACCAAAGAGAAAATTCTTAAAATAAGTAAACTACTTACCGAGTAAATGCCTGCTACTAAACGTAAAAGGAATTAGTTAATATTTTCCGATTATTTTTATGTTCTTTTTTGAAGGGCTTCCATAAGCTAAATTCTAAGTACTTTAGGTTGGCAGGAAGAAGTAAATGAACTGTCTTTTAGGTTAAGGGATTGTAATCAGCACTCAAATATTTACGGCTATAATAATTTTGCGTCATTAAGGCAAAGTCGTGACAAATTTAAGGTGCAAATCTTATATAACAAGGCATAGTGGAACATTAATTGTAGCAAACAAAGTTATTTCGAAAGATAACTTTGAAAATATTTTCCTTAAAGAGATAAAATCTATTTCAACGACAAATTGGTAACTTGCGCTGCCAAAAATTTGAAATTATGCCATTGCGTAAAGAATATATATTCCTAATTTATAATGCCGATTTTAATATTTATTTTATATTTTATTTAAAATTTATAGCACAATGCGAAATACCTTTACTGTGTTATAATAGTACTTAAAGATTTCTGGGTAAGTTGTCCTTATTTCAAATAGGATTTAACGATGAGGCCAACCCTCATTATTTTCTATCTCAAAGTTTACGCATTTCTCATTGCTCTTCATCTTGAAACTACTTAGATGTCCCTCTAAAAGATACAGTAATAGTGATTCAGCAGATCTTAAATTTTTTGACTTTAATTTGTGAATAAAATTTACCATAGAAAAAAAGGTCCTTACATAGCAATGAACAATATGTATAATTAAATTTATCAGTTTTAGAGCCAAATATCATAGCTAACACTGAATATAGTCTTGACATAAATATATAAGGATGAAAGACGGTATCGAACTAAGTTATAAAAACTATTTTCTTATATTAATATAGGCCTCCAGTTTCTTACTGAAAAAATACATGATTTTTTAATGTACGTATGGCTAATAACTTCTGTTTGTGAGCAAAATTGTACAAAATCAAATTTATTTGATTTATTCTTACTACTAACGAAATTTACTGTAAAAAAAAAATACTATTTGAACGGGCTTGTAGTAACTTAGCTCTCTTCGTCCGACTACCTTTCCATATTACCAATGTTTAACGATTAAAATTAAATCATGCGTGAATGTTACTAGCTTTAAGAGACCTTTTTTTATGTATATATTGAAAACCTATTCTAAAAATGGTAAATAACGTGCGATAACTACGACTGCAAGGTTAAATATATAAGAAAGAATAAAACTTTTTAGCACAGCTAAGTATTGAGTATAACAAGTTATCAGTATTGATAACTTTTTAAATTCCTGCATCTTCCATATACTAGAACTTCTGTTTAAAAGTTGGAATTATAACGGCAAATATAAATATTTTTCAACTTTTGTTAGTATTTTTCCTAGCAAGTCCTTTTATTAATTGTTAGAGCTATTGCTTCTGTTTTATTGGGCAAGAAAAAATTTTACAACTAAAAAAATGTTTATTCGCTAATAGTAAACTTTAAGAGTCTTTGCTGCTTTGTGGTGTTTTGCTTGGTTTCACAATAAGCTTGTTGTTATTTATTATAATATGGACTATCATTCAATTTTGCAGGCTATTGTATAATTGTATTAGTCGTATATATTTTCGTATGCCCTTCTTTAATATTCTATATTATTTGCTTACAATTATTACTAACATACACGTTTTCGGAAATTTTTACTTATATAACAACAACAGTTCTCACGAAATTAATACAAATTTTGCAACAATAGACCCTGAAGCCACTGTAGGTAGTAAAAATTTGTTATTTCTAGTCTTATCACTTTTATTAGTACATAAAATAAATGTACAGTACCCCTTGGTATTGTTAACAAGCTGATTAGCATTCAATACGAAAATAAAACTATTAATCCAGTGAAGTAATTCCACCAATTTTTTTAAAAACTTTCACTTTAACTTATTTTTTTATTTTATTAATTTTTTAGTGGGGATTCTCCTTTAAGATGCAAATTTAATATTCAGTCTTCTAGCTCTTATCACAAGCAAACTGAAGAATATCTCAACCTTAATAGTAGTAATAATAGAAGTAGTTACAATAACACTGGAAATTTAGAGCAAGGAAGTTATCACGCTTTTAATAATTCCAATGTTCACGTTAATCAAAGTAGTCAAAATTATACTAAAACGACTACAATAAATAGTCGTCCCTTTTTAAAGGTTATATATAGTAGTTAACACTCAAAATTATATTATTTTATATTATATTTTCTATAGTATTATTATATTCCTTTTTTTTATATTCACTTTTCTCTTCATTATTAACTGCAATAAATTTAAAAATTTATTGTTTATTATGTGATAATGTTAGTATTAAAAAAATAATTTTTTTTTAAAGTAGTCGAGTGTTTGGTACTACAATTACGCCTCTTACGACTGCAACGCTAAAGTATTGGAGGCTAACAAGGAAAGCAAAACTCCTCGGGCGATTTTATTAGAATCTAAAGATCGTTACATGTTAAACGAGTGCGATGCCCCTGAAAGGTTCTTAATAACAACTTTTAATATTTATGTAACTTTTTAATTTTGATGATACTTTGTTACGTCTATAGTAACTACAAGTTTATTTATTTGTTTAACTAAATTAATAGATTATAAATTTTGATATTTATCTTACGCTTCTCATTATTATTATTAATCACCATCAGATATTTTGTTGTTCAACTCTGCGAAGGAATTCGCCTTGAATACATTATTTTAGCTAATTATGAGGTTAAATAATAAAAAAAGTTATAAAATTTTTTTAAATGAAAAATTTTCTTTGTAAATATTCACGTGAAGTTTAAATAGAAGATACAAAACTGTCTTTAAAATAGATTAAAACCGTTTATAATTTGCTTTTAATGTGCACCTTATTTTATAATTCGGCGCAGTTTTGCTTCACGTGGTAAAAGCTAACCCCTTAAAAAACGATGCAAAATATATATTCTGCGACAAATTAGCTAAACTGCGGTTTTGCTGACACTAATTTGTGTCAGTTTGCTTACAAAAAGTCAACTTAATTGTATGCGTTTATTCCACGTGGAAATTTTCTATAAGTTTATTTACGCCAGGAAATTTCTGAATTCGGCTAAATTAGTTAATTGTGTGCTATTTAATTTTTTGGCTCTTTTTAAATAATGCGTCACAAAATAATAAATTTCTGCAGTTTTTTTATGGGAAAAATCTTATAACAAACCCTTATAAATGGTTTATCGGAATTTTTTTACTAAAAAGTAAATATTATATTAAATAACTATTTAAGAATATTACTAGTGAAAACAATTAGAAAAAATATTACGAGAAAAACTTTACTTAAATGTTGTCTTTATTATCTTATTTATATAAACTAAGAATGCTTTTAGTATTTTTTAATTACATAAAACAATTTACTCCTCTTCATTAATTAAAGTAATAAAACTTAAAAAAGTTATTAATTTTTTTATTACTTTAATATACTTTTACTATTTTATAGTACTTTTCATCCACTTTTAAACACTTTACGGTATACGCTTCCAAAATCTTTCCGGCCGATCATTGGACTAAACTTGCTGACTTTATTGGGCAGAACACTAAATCAGACCAATCATTTGCGTTGCCTTGGCACGATGAATATTTTTCTTATATAAAGTTGGTTTTCCACGACTATTACGGCTCCAATTACTACTGTCCAATCTCTTCCTTTCAGGTTATTATTATTATTTAATTGTTTGCGAATATAATATTCTATTTTAAAACTTTTATTCATAAAAAAAAATTTTTTTAGTACGTAAAATTTATTAAGAAAATGATAAAAATAAAAAAAATTTAACAAAATGTTGAAGTTATTTTATTAATACATTAATAATAGAGCTTATGTAACGCATACATTTAATTTTAATTTTATTTGTCTGTTCAATTCATTTCCATGTTATTGGTTTAATATATTGTTTTTTTGATATGAATAAAGTAATAATACTCATTTATTTTTATGACCATAAATTTACTTCTGTTTCTTATTATCCAAAGCGTTATTTCCATGTAAGAAATTTACTTCTCACTTATTTATTTGTATAACTGAGTGTGAGTTAGTATTTATAAAAATAGTGATGCGATTGGACATTTTTTATATATATTTTATAATTTGATTGGATATTAAAAATTATTGTATATTTTTTATTGGTTTTTGGGATATTAATAAACATTGTTACTATTGCCGGGTTTCGTCAGTTTGTAATCTTTACTTCTATTGGTTTTGAAATTTTTTTTAAAATAATATTGTTGTTGTATTGAAACAAACTGTTTTGATCAGAAAGCAAAATATATCACAATGATTGGATAATTTAATTTTTTTTAACTTATTAAGCATAAATTTTATTGTACTTGTTATTAACCAATAGTATCCAATTTATTTTTTAAATAATATTAATTGGATAAACTGTTTAAGCATTAATAATTAATTATTATTATAAAAATTTTTTATTGGACAGAAATATTTTTAATTAATTTTAATGACCTAACTATACTTGTTTTTAATTTATTGGATAATTTTTTTAAAATTTTTTTGTTCGCGAGGTATAATTTTTATTTTCACGGTAAATTCATTTAATGCCAGTTTATTGGTGTTTTCATTTTATACTTGCTTCTATTGGATATAACCATATCATCTTTTTATTTTGATTGGTTTATTGTTATCTTTTAATTACCTGTGAATTTTAAAGTTTGTTGGACACGCATTTACTTTATTTTTACTGGTCTAAACTATCAATATTTTTTTAATTTATATTAATTTTTATTGGTTAATTTTTTTTTTTCAACAGGTTTCTGGAAAGACTATGCTTAACGACTTTCACGGGCTTAATGATAGTTTTAGTGAACCTCCCGACAATTTGGGTTCCTTCGTTTTTTATTATGAATAAAAGCTTTTTAACTTAATAATAACTTCTTATTATACATAGAAAACTTATCCAACAACGAGGAAGCCATAAATGTCTTATATTATTGGCTAGATCTTTTTGAACTCATTTTTAAATGGTGGACTAGTTTCGTTATGGTGTAAATTTGAATTATTCTCTTTATTATTAATAAATGCAAATTCTTTAGAGCCTGAAAGCTTATTGGTCGTTCTTTTGGTCTCTGATTAACGAATATTTTTATTTTTGGGAGGACGTCCGCCATACAGAAAGCCTTCTAAAGTCACCTATTACACCCGCAGACTCACATCTTTCGGCTATTTTTCTGGATATGAAGAAGTATGAATAATGTTAATAAACAAAAAAACCTTCTGATTGGTCCCATTTTAGTGTCTCGCACGTACCAAACACGTTTAACCAAACCTTATTGGGCAGCGCACTGGCCTCAATTGAAAAGATTATTGCAAAGCAGCCCAGCATGAGTTTGAAGTACATGAGACTTCCGGAGGCACTACTAAGCCAGACTCACTCGTCCTCCTGCCAATCCACGTGCTTTCCGCAGCCAACTTGCTCAAATAGCCCATTATTTTTTATAGAAAAGGCCACGGGGAAGTGCCCTATAAAAGACAGCTTCCACCGTAACATCAACACATATAATAAAAATAATATTAGTACTAGTAATAACGAAGATAGTCACACTAATAATGAGGCAAGGAGAGAGTCTTTGTCTGAACCACCTCAACTTTCTACGCACGAAAGAAATAAAATTGCTGCTAATATATTATTGAATTTGAACTTGAGGGTTTCCCTTTACTATTGCTGATATTATTATTATTATTATTATTATTATTATTATTATTATTATTATTATTATTATTATTATTATTATTATTATTAATTACTAATATTGTACTTAAAGCTCGAAAGATTGGAAGTTTTTGCTAATGCAACGAGCTCCTACTTAAGAAAACTTCACGATTACTATGTCCTTAATCACTCTGACTTCCATCAGAGGACTGTGAAAGAAATAGTTACTATTTATTTCTCTTTGTTTGTTATTAGTTATAATTATAAAAAACGAAAGGAAGAAAGACATAAATTATTTTTTAAAACGTTTCTTCCTCAACTTGAAGAAATAAAGTTGCTAATTGTAGCACTTGAATTTTTATTTAGGCAAAATGCACGCGAAATCTTCAATATCAATGATAAAGTTTGCTTATTACTATTACTGTTATTGTTATTATTTTATTCACTATTAATCATTTAGCTGCAAATGTACGAGGGTTACCTCCTCGTGTCCACCGCTTTGTTAATTGCCATGTGCGCATACATTCTTTGGCGCACTAGAAAAAGCACATGCTCTTGTGTACGCGGTCCACGCAGTCATTGGAATCAAGACGTTAACGAGTCGTTTGGATAAGATGATTCATTTTTACGGCGAGAATAAAAAAATAAACGTTATCCTTATGTTTGTAGAAAGTTTAAATAAAATAAAATATTGAAATATTGAAAAATGTTTTATTATTTTTTATTCGGAAAAAGTGTTATCTTCTACCATATAACTTAGTTATAAAACATGTAAAAGAGTGTTTTATCATGTCTTTTAAATAATTATATCAAATGTGTCGCATTTAGTAGAAGGTCAAGGTTATAATGATATAACAATTCTTTATATAAAAAAAAATTAAAAAATTAAAAAATTTTCTAGGTGATAATTCTAATCTTTTAAACACTTTAAGGTTAAAAATAATTTTTAAGATTATAAACTTCCCGTTCCATCATGCTTTTATCTTTATTTGTACTGAGGGGGGATTTTATATGAGGGATGCGGACGGCATAACAAGTTACTAGCTATAAGTAGCTTTTAGAAATCCGTGTTTTTATGCTTTAATATATATGCTTTCTCTACTCTCCACTATCCCTTTCTCTTCCTCTTTAAAAATTTGTAGCGATAAACTTTATAAAATTTTGCGGATCACAAAAGCCATTTAAGTCTTTACTGTCGTCGATTTCCTTCAATAAACTAGCTGCTTCTATGTAGCCTTGCTATAAGAAGACTACTACAGAAACATAATACAATACCATAAATTTTGAATAAGTTAATTAAGAAAGAGTAATAAATAACTTCACTTCACGTAAGCTTAATGATATACTCTCTTGAAATTGTTTAATTATTACTGCCTCTTAGCCACCTTCACGTTGGTAACGTGGGGAAAACTTTAAATTATAACATATATTTTCCATTTAAGGCAGAGTTAATAATAAAAATTAGAACATGTTCTTATAACCAAACCCACAATTGCTGTGCACGCTGAATGGAGAACGCAAAGTTTTTAAAGAAAGGATTATTGTTGAAAATTGAAAATAATATTATGACTCTTGGTGACCTAAGGAAGTACTAATATTCATTGCAGCATAAAGTTAAAGAATTTCAATAAGTTGAGCAGCAATGTACGTAAGTTATATAATGCTGTGTAAGTTTACAATATTAGAAAGATCTTTAAGTGTGATCACTGAGTTGGTTAATGAGCTTAAATAAAATTTATGCGACTCAATATAGTAACATCCAGTTCATGCCACGAAGAAGGCAGACCACGTCTACAGCGCAGGAGAACTGAAATCACGGAAGTCAGGTTACAACTCCTGGATAAGCGCAGCTCGCTTTTCACACCTCAACGATTAGCGCATGGCAGAGCTCGTGTTTGTAACGTATTAAAAGTTATGAAGGCTAAGTTAAATAAGCATCCACAACGAACGGAAAAAGGGAGATGCGTCGAGGGGATAGAATCCACGACCATTAGTAGGCGCTTTAACACTCTTAACCGCTGAGCTACGATGACAACTCTTTTTATCTCGTGACGTTGGTTTCACGTATTCAACCTTTAGAGTGCCTTTGCTTTTGCCACAACTTAAGAACCCTTTCGTATCCGTGGGAGTTTAATGCCACTAATTATTTGGAGGTATTTTACTCAAGGGGCTCCACGGGATCTAAAAATGAAAAGGGCGGTTTCGAGGTAAGAAATGCGCCTTGCTCATCGTTTTGCTGGCTATCAGACCCACCCATGATAACAGCTGACTAATGCTATTAACCTGCCATTTAATTTAGTATCCTTTAACGACTCGACTATCGTATCGGTATAGAGAGCGACACAGGTGCTTTGGAATAGAGGTGTCTTGAACGTGCAGCATGAACAGCTATGGCGACAGGAAGAGGGCTCGGGTTCGCTGTGGTTAAGCGGGCGGGTGATGGTGATTAAGCAGCGCTGATGCGAACGCGAAAAAAAAACCCCCTTAGAAACAACTCGAGGACTTTGTAGAAAGTGTATGGGAAAGGTGCTTTAAGCATGCAGTTCGCATGTTTTCCACTTATCGAGGCGCAAGGGCTTCCGTTTGGGCAGAGTGTCTTCGCCTGAACTCAAATTAATAATTCGGCAGTAAATCAGGTGCTTTTATAAAAACCTCAATCAGGGCGGCATGACAGCTTGGACAGGTTTTTTAACCACTAGTAGTCTGATTCGGGTGATACTTACAATTAGCTGACGCAGGAGCGGGTCTTCGACGGCATCTACTTTAGGGCCTCGTTAGTGATGCCATCAGGTTTTAATGTTTCCGCCGCTGAAGTGCATAGACTATTTCGCTGTTTTATTAGCTGTGATAGACCTAATTCTTTCGCCAGATTCCAACTTTGCTTCCATCACCAGCTAAAGTCGGAGGCTAACACTGAGCAACCAGGTGATCAACAAAAATGATATCTTACCTTCGTCGCTTTCAGTCACTATCACGCAGTTTATAGTAGAGGAGATGGAGTGTGACAGCAGTTTTGACAATAATTAAAGATGGGTGTCCCAAATCGTGAAGAGCGTGTCCAGAGCTTTTCTGTGGCCCTACCTTTGGCTAGTTCGATCAGAACGAGGAGGTGATTTGATGAGAACTTATGTAGCGTGACTGCAAAGAAACGCTAAGCCGGGTATGCCTGAAAAGCTCGTTTTTGTTTTATGTATCGTGGCGGGGTGCTTGCACCCGTGGATTGTTTTTGCCCTCGTACTTCACAAGTTTTTCTCATCGGCATTTTCGAATAGATTATCCTAAGCAGCGTGTTTATAGTTGAAGCCTCGAAAGGTTATAACCCTTCAAAGTAAACTTTAAGCGTACGTGTGTGTCCCCGCGTGGTGCATGACACGTAGTTACTTAATAACAAACACTCTACAAAATGTTGTTAGCTGTACACAAGCTTGTTTAACGACTCTTTTCTACTTGATATAAAAAGAGCCAAAGGGCTTATTCCGACCATAAAATTGACATTGTGATATGTTTGACTGGGTTTTTACACAATTTATTAAATGTAATATTATTTATAACAAAAATAATAAAGCTGTAATAATTCCAAGAAGCCAATACAGAGAAGTATGTTTCAACGTCTAATATTGCATAATATTGATATTAATTCCACACAATATTGTTAATATTTTAAATTGAATTACTTTTAAATGTATATGATTTTCTTTTAACTCTAAGTTGTTCATTATATTAATCGATTGCACAATAGAATCCTAAAAGATTAAAGTAAATAAACAAGTAGGAATTATGCAAGTAATTAATTATGAAAGTAATTGAATCGTCAATTAATAACAGCATTAGAAAATAATCAAACTAAATTAATTAAATATTTACGATCGTTTTTGCGATTCTCTGGGGCACTTCGAAGAGAAAATTTGTTTGTTCGTTAGTTTTGGCTATTATCAAAACTCTTTCTGTCGCCTTCCCATACCACTTGTTAAATTCGAGATCTTGTAATTCAGCACTGATGCCCTGAAAACTTTTTTTTATTTCTTTTATTTCCTGTTGCCTATTGTTTTTTAAAAAAAAGAGGGTTCATATTTAGCTACTAGATGAACACCTTGTTTTTTTTTTATAAAATATCATGTAATTTATATAATGTACAAAGAGACGTATTCGTAAACGATCAGTGCCAAGGCAACAGATACAAGGAGCTCAAGGTGGACTGCGTGGCGGGTATCTGAATTATTAAAAAAAAATTTTCAAGTCAAAAATTTTTTTATGCACAAGCTCAGGTTAAAAAACTATTATAAAAATTAAGTGAGTAGTTTAGTAGATTTAGGAGGTATGTAACTATTTTAGTTTGGTATTTTTTGACTACATAACTTTTTTCTATTATTTTTCGAAATCTTTTGCCCTTATAAAGGTTTAAAGATAATTTTTTTTTAATTTATTAACGGACACAAAAAAGAAAAAAGTAGCCTTTTTTATAATTTGATCTAGGTAAGTTTTTCAAGGTTTCTTGCAAATCCATAACTAAATTTTTCCTATTTCATTTTCTTTAAGTAGATCTAAAATCCTCTTATTTTTTTTATTGTAAAGGCGAAAGTTTCCAAGCTCTATTTTTATATTTAACTTTTTTACCTTGCGATAAAATTAATACTTTTTCTAGTATAGTTTTTACAGGTTAAAAGGTATAAAAACTCAATACACTCAAGAAATTGGGATACTGCAATGTTTCTTTTGGTTAGTTTACACATTAAAAATTTACATCACAATAAACAGTCCAAAAAGGAAAAAAAACTTTTCGTGAGCTTGTTACCGTTTATAGGTGTGGTTAATAAAACTCCCAATGTTTTGCTCTGTTACACGGCTAAATATACTTTTTATAGTTACGTATATATTTACTATCAAAGCTTAAATATGTTTTGATTTTATTATTTTTTTTCAAAACTCTTAAAAGCAAGTTTTTCCTGCTAAATTTTACTTTAAGTTTATCCCTTTATTTAATTTAAACGTTTTTATTTGCATCTAATTTAAATTACATAATTTTTCAATTTATACTATTTTGTCAATTATATAGAGTTTGGGTTGGTATTCACAACTTTTTAGAATATACATAGTACTTTACTAATCATTTTTTTTTTTGGTTCTCACTTTTCTTCAATCTTTCAAGCAGCACATTTAACTTTTATATTACGCTTAAATATTCTTTTAATGGAAAAAACATTAATGTATACTAACAAACTTTTTGCTTAGTAAAAATGAATTGTAAAACTACTAAAATTCTTTACCGTATTTATTTTATTTATAGGATTCAAAATATTTATTGAGTTTTTTTTTTAATTTTTTAATATTAGTCAAATCATATATTCTCAATAATATTTTATGTTTTTGTTAATAATTCGTTAACTTATATAAAAACCCAAACTTAGAAGTCTAATCGGAGAGTTTAGCAAGTTCACTTCGAAATCTTATGAAAATAAATAATTAAAATAATATAAGGCTAATGTTAATTTATCTTATATTGAATTTAATTATTAAAAAAAGTTAAATATTGGAAAGTAAAAGTTTCGTTAACATTGAGTAACTAAATTGAGATATTGCTCATAACGAGTAATGTTAATATGAAAAGTAGAAATTTTTCTAAACAGAAGAAAGTTGTAAGATCGTAGCCGAAAAGATTATGGAAAGTATAATAACAGAATGTCTCAAGTTTGAAACAGCATGAAACATTAGTGTTATTAGAAAACTTCATTAAGTTTATTGAAAGTGACTTACTTAAAATTAATCTCCACTCAGAGAGAATTCTGTTATCGACAAAAAGATAAATAAATTTAAATTCTTTAATCCCTGTAGAATAGGGTAAAAGTTCCGGAAAGTATATTCTAGTCATTATAATATAACTTATTTAGTAGAAAAGATATTTATTTCGGTATAAAGTTAAAAACATTTTTTATGGGTTATGCTAACTGTAAAAGATTTTGTAGAGCTATAAACAATTTGCCCAGATATTTAAAATTTATGATAAATTTGTAAAGATTATTATAAGTAGAGACCTTTAAGCAAATCAGTAAATAAATAGGAATTAAAAAATATATAAACTATTAAACAGTTTAGTTACAACCCAAAATATAGTATATTTGCTAAACTTTTTATGTGATTCCCGAAGTACGACATTGGAGTGCGTGTGTAAGCAGTCTTGAGCTTTGTTATAGATCTGTTATAATTTACAAGAAGACTAGTGAACTACTATATAAAGAGTTATTGTTTTATAAGGTATACACTAGCTTTCGTATATTGAAAGGAATTATTATTAGTCTCAAAAGCGTAATTGGTCTTCTTAAAATTTTCATTTAATCTTTGTTTATCACAAAAGATTCTCAATTTTTCTCTTTTGTCAACTGCGGTATTCCATGGAAATTTCCAAAACTTTTCAACGTTAATATGGCAATAATTTAAAGTAATGGCCCTAACGACTAGAAGAGGAAATCAATTTTGAAGCAAAGTGAAGTTATTAAAAACTACATGCTGTTAGTAATCCGATAAATTCATTAGAGTTTACATTAAAATTATTTAGATAATTTATGAAGTTTTCATCTTTTAAAGTAGACGGTGTGTATTGAACAGTCTTAATTAAAATCTCTTTTAATCTCTAATATCAAAAGATGCTAACAATAAGTTTTATAATATAAGGAAAAAGATATTACCTTTACGTCTTGAGGGTCACCGTAACAAACCATACTAACTCTTTGATTATTTTAAATATTAACTTTTTAAAAGTAAATAATAATAGTTTATTCATGTATTACAAGTATGTAATCTTTAAAATATAGCCTAAAAAAGTAAATTATGATCTAATCTTATCTTTAAACAACGATCTCGGATTAATGTATAGCAATGGTAGTACGAATAGTAAAAAATATTGGGTTATTTAGCCTTCTTACGCTAACTCATTAAAGCTAGCGTATATTTTTTATCCTATTTTTTTGTCTTGTTTACCCGAAATATGTATTAAAATAAGCACTCTGAAGATAGTAAGCTTGCATAAATAATTAAAAAAAGCGGTTAATTTTCTTTCCAGTTGTCTTTATAAATACTTAAAGGCCACACCACTCATTTGCAGTAAACCTTCACATTTACACCACAACGACTAAAAAAAAAATAAGAAAATATGCGATTAAGTTAATGTAAAGATCACTTGGTCCAAACTAGATAATAATTGCTTTTTATTTAACCAAGAAGAACTGGATTTTTAACTACATTACGACTTAATGGACGGCTTTTGCCTTAATATTTCCTTTTTCTTAATAAAGTTATGGTATTCCGGCTACTAAGATAAAAAAATTTTGAAGTTGGGCCTACCGTAAAATAAATAATGTAATAATTATCATTTATTGCAGTAGACTTACCCTCTTTGCTAATAAATCAACAAATAGTTTTGTTCTAAAGTCGTGAAGCATTCTTATTAAGCAGGCTCAAATGAAACCTTTTAATCAAGTGCTTCACCCCTACTTTAAAGAGGATGTTACCGCCATGAACATTAAAAAGTTTTTAGTTTGTCTTACGAACCTTAATTTTAAAAGGATTTGTTCACAGATATCACTATCGCTATTTAATGAAGAGTAATTACATTCAAATTTAATGGATTTTGAAAAAAATATAGGCATCTCGATTTATTAAAAAAATTAAAAGTTTTAGTCAAAATATGAAAATATATGTGTAATACTGTATAAAACATAATAAAGGACAGAAATAACTATCCGGCGCGTACCGAAAGCATCTTTAACAAGAGTTTAGGTTCACCTTTATGGATTTATTTATAGCAGCAGCAAAAAAAATATGGTTTTTTATAGGAATTAGCTTACGAGAATTTAGAACAAAGCGAGTATAGTTAACAAACCTAAAGAGGTTTTTTTGTAGTCTAACAATCTATTAGTTTAACATTCGAAGTAGACCTAAAAGTGTAAGCGTACACCACATTGAACAGATAATGTATGTCTATAAACAATTATTAAGGTAAACTCTGTTCCAGCTCTCAGATTGCTTAGGGAATACGTAATCTCAGTGCCTGCATAGTGGGGAGAAAGAATTAATAAGAAAATTATTTGAACTTAGTTGAGTTGGATAAAGATAATAAAAGACTAATAAATTAAAATTAAATAATAAATAGGAGACATAAAAGGTGATATAATAAATTTTGAGTAATTTTATAAAAAAATAATATTATAAAGTGAATATATACAATTTATGATAATACACTAAAAAACTTAAAAGAATTTTATTAAAAACGACATTGTCTAAGGTTTGAAATACGCTAAAAGTCAAGTAAAATGGCTGATTATGGATCAGTGTTTACCTTTTTGTGTGTATCAAGAGAGTATTTAATTTATTTCTTTGTTCAAAATGTCTCAAAAGTTCTTAACATGGAGTTTATAAAAAATCCGTTTAAAGGGCATCAGCTTTACTTAATAGTAAATTGAAAGGTTTTTTTCTAGTTCTAATTTTTAATTGCTCCCTTTTTTTCCTCGTATTTATCTGTTCAGATCTTACAACGACGCTAACTGTTTCCTTACAAGTAGTAAACCCTTTCTTATTATTAAATTTAATCAAAATCGTAAGTTTATTATTATAGTCGTGGATTTTGAGCTACAGAATATAGCAATACTGTTTTCAATTAAGGCTAGTATTACGATTGTTAGTAAAACAATGACTTCCACAAAGTCTGCGCATTAACGCAAAGATAAAAGTATATTTTAATGGTCTCCAGTACTTAAGTCACTTTTTTTTTTAAGTTAAATTTTCCGTTCAACAGTAACGTTTCTTGTGCTAAGTTTATGTTGCTTACTTATTTGAAAGATTAGTTTTCATTTATATAGGCAGTAACCTTCATAGTAAAGTGTATAATACCTTCCAGTTTCATTGCCTTTCTGAATTAAAGTGAACCCAAGTAAAGATATAATCTTGTCAAAATTATGTAAAGAGAAGGCATTTAAATTATTTTAAGGCCCCTCTGCATGGATTATTAAACGGGTTTTTAAATAAGGATACGAGGATAAGTAATGTACAAACAAGTTAGCTTCATCTCTTGCAGAAAAACCATACCATCTCCTTTGTATATAGGTGGTATGTCCAGACAATAGTGAAAAAGATTGATAGACCTACAAAACTCTAATTATGCGTAGCCTTTTGGAGTTATTCTCTTTAACATTTGTTTCAGAGCTCATTATTCAAGCCTATTTATTTCCTCTTGAAAATTTTTAAAAGTTAGCCATTAAGTATATCAAGCAGTAAGTTAGAATACAGAGAAAATATGGTCTTCATTAGTCTACCAACTTAAATTATTATTAAAGTAAAAATAACAAATAAGAACTTAAATTACTGGGTGCAAGTTTCCCTTCGAAATTACTTCTAACAGCTCTTTTAAAGAAAAACAATTAGGCATTTCCTTCTTGCTATTAAGCTAAATATCTCGGACTAGTTATTAAATACAAACTATTATGGAAGAATCCTGAGAAGGAAGTATACCGCAAATTTAACTTACTTTACAATAGGTATCATATTTTTCTTTTTGTCATTATTAAAAGGTGCAGTTCCATAAATTTGTCATCCTAAATTTTTTAAAACAACCTTAATATTGCTTTTCCAAAACTAAAGTATAAACTTAAGCTATCTCTTGACGATTATATTGTTAAAATTGTAGCCGAAATACAAAGATGTTATTCGTTTCCATATTGAGCATAATTGCTATTGCTACAAGAAAATATCCTAAAGCCATTCTATTCGGTTGAAGGACTAAGTTTAACTAATATTGAGAAAACAAAAACTTTAAGATAAAAATTCTACTTTTCCACTATACACCTTTGAAGTATATTACACTAACTGAACTATTAATTTTAAAATATTTTGTTAGTAATCGTGGCACAATGCCAACTTGTTCTTTTATTTGCTTTTATTAAGAAAAGAAATTAAATAAAGATTTAAACGGCAGGCTCTGCAAGTTTAAATTTAGGATTGAGAATCTCAAGTTACTTGAAAACTTGTGATCCAACTCAATAGACCGCAGGGAAACTCCGAACTTAGAAGGGGTCGTCCTAATTCTCTCTAAACTTTTTTTAAATCATTCTAGTTTTTGTTGTGTTTCTTGTATAAACTAAGGCTTTAAAGATCATATTTTTGCGTAAGTTCTGCTTTCAGTAATTGATATATTACTCCTTTAAAAAAGTCTAAGAACACGACTATTATGCAAAAATTAAAGGAATGTGTCCATTACTGCTCTTTTTCCCTTATATGATTGGATTTTAACGAACTATAATTTTTAATTAAACTTAAGACTAAGTCAATAACAGATATTGTTCTCTATTTCCTTCCAAAAAAAAGTAAGATTTACCACATTATGCTGAGTTTAAGCTCTACATTTTTTAAAATTCTAGATGTCTGACAACAATCAATCATTATTTGTAATAATAATTAAAGCCTAACAAACTTTAAAAAATTGAAGGCACCAAAGGCGGACGGTTTATGCGAAAAGCTGTTGACAAACTAAGAGTAGTCAATTTTTTATTTTACGATTTGATTGGTGATTTGTTTTACTTTAATATAAATAGAAATGGCTAAAATCGAATCCAAACTTTTGTATTCAGTTAGAGATGAGACTTCGCGTACACTTATTCTATTATGGCACAAGAAGTTATTTTTGGCCTTTCAATTAAAAGGAATTTTTCAAAATTAAAAAAGTTTTTTGAAGACGAGCACTTTGACGAAGGTGTTTCTCTTTCAGATGGAGAGACTCTAAAAACGAACATTAAAAATTGGAACACTCTAAAAGAGTTGGTCAAGTGCAATAAGTTAGAGTTAATTAAGTTATTTTTACAAAGGTTTCCGGAGACGGACATTACATCAAATAAAAACGAACTGGTTATATTATTAACTTTCACTTTCTACCTTTTGCCTTTTTTGACTCACCCTATTCAAAGATTTGCTTGGCAGCTCGGAAAAATCACTTTCAAATTTTTGAATTTTTAGCAGGTATAGGAGCAGATATGCATGCTAACGACGAGTATTGCCTACGCTGGGCAGCAAGAGGTGGGTTCTTAAACATCGTTCAGAAACTCTGCCAGGCAAATTTGATTACGTCACCCAGTTGGAATTTTATATTAAAAAGGACTAAATATTAAAACTAGGCCAACTGTAATATTGGAGCCAGAGATAATGAAGCTATTAAATTGGCCACCTTAAACGGCCATCTGAACGTTGTGAAACTTTTGGTTTACTTCACTATTGTGGAGTATACCTGTTTTAAAACGTTTGATAATAATTTATAGCTTGAAAGTGGTGCTAGTATTCAAGCGGAAACTGGGGATGCTGCTTTACGGCTAGCTTGTAAAACTGGACAAGTTGCATTGATTAAACTTTTATATGAAAAAAATGCAAATTTTGCGACTTCCCTAACTGACTGCGTTATACTGGCGGCAGAAAACGGGCACTTACCTACCTTAAAAGGTTGTCTATCACATTTTATGCGTAAAATCTTTAAAAATTAAGTCTTTGGTTCTTCATTATAGAACTTTTGGGGCATATCCGGTCCGACTCTCCCCTGCAGACCAATTTACCTTTGTATTTAGCCTGTAAGGTAATTTTTAAGCGAGTCAGATAGCGGCATCGAAGATAAAAAATTAATATCTTACACTATGACCAAAATTAACTCAGTTTTTTAGAATGGCTATTCGGAAATTGTGCGTGCTCTTTTAGAAATTGAAAAAGTGGATCCAGCGTGTTTTAATAACTGCTGCGTGTGTTTTATTTAATTTTACATCTGTTCTTTCTTTATTGATTTTATAGGTTAAAGTGTCGGCAGAAATTGGATCAATAAATATTTTAAAATTTCTTCTGAGTTATCATGAAAAAGTATTTTTCGGTCTCTTATATTTGATGTGTAAGACTAACGTTAGAAATCTAGTTCTCGGTAACTCCTACCGCCCAGGAAAGTTACTGCCTTCGCAAGAGTAGTGAGAATGGACATTTAGATTGTGTAAAACTCCTTTTGGAAGATGGCCGGTTTCGCTTCCTTTTTAAAATTTTGCGAGTTTTTTATAGCGTAATCTTCAGTGTGGACGTTAATGCGCGCCACGGAGAAGCCCTTCGCCTTTCCGCCAAAAACGGGCACACGGAAGTTGTTAAAATTCTACTGGAGGTACTGCAGGCCACCTTTTGGCTATCACAGTTCGGCACTATAGACTCCCCTGTTAACCAAAAGCACGGTGCCAACCACGCGGTCTTGGAGAACTGCCCCCTGCGCCTTGCTTGCCAGAATGGCCACATGGAATGTGCTAAGCTTTTGCTTCAGGCAGGCTCCAATCCCGGCAGCGCTAGCAATTACGCCATTATAAGAGCCTCCGAAAATGGGCACGCTGGGATCGTAGAGCTTTTGATGAAGCATAAGTGTTGTGTTTGTTCCAGGCACAAATCCACATCTTCCCACTCAGTCATGTTTATACAATCTGCAAAGAACCGTTAATCCTTCTGATTGCAACAACGCTGCAATTATTCTTGCCGCTCAAAATGGCCGGGTTGAGGTTGTGGAAGCACTTGTAAAGAGTAGAAGAGCAAACGCTAGAGTTGACCAGGTCTAAGCTCCACTGAGTTAGAGCATAAAAATTAAGCGTATTTTACCGTAGTGCCTGCCTTTTCGCTATGCTTGCGAGAACGGTCACAAAAGTACAGGTTGGCTTAATAAGTCCTCTCGTATGTAATACTTTTAGAGTGGATCTTCTAGTAAATTACCTGTTGACGCAAACATTGGTCAAGATGGACGTGTCTGCGTGCGAGAACTACGCCTTTCTTAAGGCGTCTGCTAACGGTTCTTTACCTGTACACGGCAGCGCCCGTGGCACAGCTTAAAGGCTCTTTCAAAGGCCACCTCGAGATCGTGCGTCTCTTGCTTGAACACTGCCCCGCTCTCGACCTACAGAATGGCGGCAGCGAGTCCCTCAAAGTCCGCGCCATTTATTTGTGCATTTCAAGCAAGCTCTTTAACTTTACTAGCTCGCATGCAGCAATGGGCATGTAGAAATGGTCCAGTTCCTTATCAACGGCGCTAGAATAAGTCCAGATGTAGACAACAATGCCGGTACGCTGTTTTCTTAAAAAGAAACGTACAACATGCTCATTTCTTTTGCAAGCAATCCGAGCTGCCGTTCAGCACAACCGCCAGGAAATTGTAAAAATCTTACTGAAGGACACCCGCACCGGTTTTGTAAACCCTTCTGTGTTGCGTCCGCTTTTTACGCTCCTTTACTTTTAAAAAGACCCCTCTGTGGAGGAAAACTACTGCCTGCGCACTGCAGGTGAGCGAGGCTGGTACCCTCTACTGAAAATCCTGCTAGAACACGAATTGGTTCGGCATTTCATAATGGCTGCTTCCTATCCCGCTGCAACATTATTTTTTAGGTGGACCCCAGCGTGGCTGGCCAATATGCCATCTGCGTTGCTTCGAGGAACGGCTGGTATAAGTGCGTGGAAGTTCTTCTTAGAGATGACCGCGTGGATCCTGGTGGCCATCTTTCAGATTATCGTTATTATTAATTTGATTTTCTCAGCTGCCAACAACAACTTACCGCTCCGAGAGGCCGCCCGTTACGGCCACCACAAAGTCGTCCAGTTGCTTCTGAGGTCGGAAAAAGTCGATCCTTCGGCTGCCGGCTTTGAGGCTCTTCTTAGTGCAGTGAGGTTACTAAAAAAGCAAGACCACCTATGCATGCTAATTACGCCTTCTCGCATCAGGCATGGCCACCGTTTCGTAGTGGACGCTCTTTTGGGGTCGGGTGACTACGATTTTGCACTCATTGCGCAGGAAAGAGAGCGGGGCAGAGAAATGAGAAAGTCGCTCCGCCAGGCAGTACAAAACTTTGAACCTGTTTTTAAAGAGTGGAGAGGTCCTAATTTAGATGTACTACAAGTACTGCATTTACAACGCGCGCTGACATGATTTTTAATGATACGTTTCTTTCGAAGCCTTTAGATGATGCAGAAACATTGGACCCCGAGAGCGCAGGAGGTCTTGCATTCGAAGGGGATATGCTTTTAAAAAGCCTCTTTACTCTTTGTAACAGCTACGCGAGCTAGCAGCCCTCCATCTGAGGACGCCAGCGAACATAAGCCTGGCGCTACTATCAGCCGTGCCCTACACTCTGCTCCCGTGCTGGGCAGCATCAAGGTTTCCATACAAAAAGGAAGAAGCTTTCCTGCGGTGTCCTACGTAAGAGCGACCTCTTAGCAAGTAGACAACCTTGCTGTACCCCTTTCGCTTCACGTAGTTTGGGAGATTAAACATGAACTTTTCAAGCGCTTCAAAGAGCAGAGTATTCAAAAAAGACCTCTCTCCTGTTTTCACACCGCCTCTTTGCTGCTTTTTTACTTGGAAGTAGGCACACGTCCTTTTTAAAGCACCTACAAAGAATTACTGCTAGCCATGCGCAGGTCGGAGAGTCTTCCTCCTGCTCTTCTGTTTGAGCTAATTGGTATCAAAACAGCCGTTTTTGGAAAAAATAAGGAGGAACTTCTAGGAGCGGTAGAACAGTCTTCCTGCATGGGAAATCATTTAGGCTAACTCGCTTAACAGGTCCAGCTTGGGTTATCCCGGGAAGCGTGGGAGGAAGTGCTTTCCGGCAAAGCCGTGAGTCAGTGGCTTTCCCTCAAAGATCCGCGAGGTCATAAAATGAACGCCTCGATCCAGTCTGAAATCGAGTATCACCACCATTTTGAAAAATAAACAGTCGAACTCTGAAGCTTTTATTTTTTCATGGCTCGTTGCAAATCATAAGCAGCAAAAGAGTACAACACGTACTCGGCAATCTCTAATGGAAACACAAGCACTCGCAGAAACACAGGAATCCGAAAACCAGTGCTGTACTGCCACAGAAAACCAATCAGCGCTGCCATTAACCCAAAGAGAGTTAGCAGGAATTGGTCCTGTGCGTGTATAAAGGGCATGAGGCCCTCCCATTGGCCCCGACAGATCAAATAGCACTTACTTCTGGAGGGGAGCCCGACCCGCTCTCTGCCGTCCTCGCGTGGACCACCAAGGCGTCTGCTAGTAGGAGCCCTCCTTTGAGGCTGCTATGCAGCGCATGGCCGATTCTGAAAAACGGCGCTGCGAGGGCCACGCCGGTACAGCGGCTGGTAAACTTCACTATAACGGGAATCCATTTGTGGTACTCCTGGGGAAGAACACTCTCAAGAGCCTGCCCACCCGGTGCCTTAGAAAATTGCGCTAATCCAAGTACGCGTGCAACCTGCTGGAGGGCTGGCTTAGTACATCGCTCTATGGATTCTCCGAGAGAAGCGCCCATCGTTACAGTCTGCGCTATAATTTGAGCAACCGCTGGAAAGCGCACTACACATTCTAATACGCACAATAGCCAGGCGTGCCCGGAGAGTAGCGATCACCGCAAGAAACGAGCAGTAGAAGAAAAACAGCGCCTCGCTCAGCTGTTGGGAGATAGTTCTTTTTTGCTCTTACCGAAAAAAAGCTTACGCCGGAGCGGCCCGAGTTACCTTCCGAGGATCTACCGCTTTAAAAAAAATTCTCAATTTGCGGGTGGTCAGCTCCTGCCGGCTAATTTGTTTTACGTCTAGAATCCCGTCGTTGTTCTCATCAGCTAAGTCGTCCTAAAGGCGGTGAACTACTTAGAGGCATAGGTGTTATGCATAGACATACCAGCGCACTGGCTTGCCAGGCTGCGTGGTAGTTTTCAGAAAACGTAAGCAAATTCGTTCGTACCTTTTGAAATCCTATAGCGAATTGGGAAAAAAGCCAGTAAGAAAAGAAAGTTGGCATACGAAACATAAGAACGCGCCTATCATTCGAAATGTTTCGAAAGTTGCAAGCAGAGCTGGAAAGTGACCCCCAAAAAATAACAAGAATAAAGCAAAGAGTATGAAGAACAACCCCTTTCACCAAAAGTAAAACTTTTAGAAACTAACGAAAAAAGAAAAAAACAAAGGCAGTAACACTTCGGGATGGTACGGAAGCAAATATTCAAAACATCTGCTCAAAAACAAAAAAGAATCTTGGACAGTCGGGCCATAAAAATCTATTGCTCTTGCCGTGGTAGTTGCTACCGGCGACATCTTGAGCAAAAGTTTTTCAACTGTATCCGTTCCAGTATAGTACTTCTGTGGCTGGCGTGTTTTAAACTTTAATAACATTAATTCTTGGTAGGATACTACTAATAAACCCAACCCTTTTTTTCTTTTTAACCATCTTAATTAATAAAGGCCTGATAAGGATCTAGGGGGTAGTATGTTCTGCTAACAAAAATAAGAGACGAAGCATATAAATAATAATATACTTAAAAAATTATGAAATTAGAAATTTTAAGCAAAATATCAAAAGGAAAAGTTAATGAAACGTTTAGGAACACTTCTGGGTTAGAAAGGGTAAACATAAGTAATTTAAGAAATAAAATTAAAGTTCAAATTGACTGAAAAAAAACATTAAAAAAACTGAAGTACTTAAGACTTAGCTGAGGGCCTTAAAAGCCAAAGTAAATATGCGCATCCCTTACCCCTGCTAGTAAGAAGCTTTTGGTCCTCTGCCAAGTTTCCTTATACTTTTCATTTCATAACTGCGGGACACCCCAGTCAAGTAGATAAGACGTCCCTGGTAATCACTGATACTAAAGAGAAGACGCCTTGTGTTCTTTGTGTAACACTTTTTTGCCCAAGGAGTGTATATGGTCTTTACATGTTTTCACTAAGTTTAGAATTATAGTAAAATCTGACAGATTACTTTTTTTTAAGGAAGTTCATGTTTATAGCAAGATAGCTTTTTATTGACCATTAACGACTTAAGCTCTACAGTTTTGTTTATACAAGTTTTAAGCGTCAGCCTGAAAATTGACTGGCTAAGTGTCATTTGGAATATAAATGTATAAGTATTCGTAGGATGAAATATTATGAGCAAATTAAAAAAAAGTTCCTTACTTTCTTCTCCTACATTAACACGCTAAGAGGTAACTTTTGTGTACTTTACGCCTGCTGTTTCGCTTAACTTTTTTTTTTGGGAAGTTTTAATAGAGTATTAATTAAAAAAAAAAATTTTAAAACATCTGTTAGCCGTAATGGCTTAACAAACAAGTCTTAATAATAATTTAACTTTTAAATACATTTATAAAGGTTCGTTAACCCAATAACAAACTGTTTAAGAGATATAAAGATTGTAATATACAACGCTTAAAAAAATTGTCACAACTTATTCACTAAAAGAAATAGAATTATTAATAATATAAGCTATATAATCGCGATAGTCAACATTTTTCCAATAAAATAATTAGTATAAGAGTTGACAAAGCTTTTATAAGCACTACTACTTTATTTGCAAATTTCTAAAACGCTTTAACTTTAGCATTTCTTCGAGGAAAAACCACAAAAAATCATTAGCCAAATTCCAGTCTCGCTAAAGTTTCTTAATAAATGGCAATTTTATATTTAAAGTAATTAAAAATGTTTATCGTTTTAAAGTGCCAATTACTAAGCTTTAACTGAAGCTAAAACAAGGTTACACTATAATATCTAATCTGTGTTTCCTTTTTGGCATCTACATCATTCCCCGTTCACTTATATATAAGACGTTAGATTATCTTTTTTATTTCATTAATAAAAAAAATTGTAAAAATTATATTATAATTAAAATTGTATGTCGTTATCAATAAATTTAGCGAAGAGGAAAAGTTTAAAAGTTTAAAGATAAATATTATAACCGCTTTTAAAAATGAAAACAAGGTTAACAAAAACAAATTATATTAACTTATTTTTTTAATTTTTATGTCTGCGAAGTATTTACTATATCGGTTGCATATAAGAGTTATTTAAGTTACACATAGAACAAAAAAATGTGATAACAAGAAAAGTTAAACCTTTTTAAGCTTTTAATGATAATTTTTAAGCGATACATAAACAATAAATGATAACGAATGGGCATTCATTAACGGACTACTAATTAAAGTGAACTAAAACTGTGGTCAGCGCTATATTTAGTCATTATACCGAAGTTGCCAAAAAAAAAAGCAACTAAGAAAGTATATTTAGAGAAAGCGCAGACAAACCAACTAAAGCAACCATGCTGGGCAGACGCACTTTTTCTCTTAAAGTGAGACGTCTAAACGAAAATAAAAGTTTCTTTTTCGATAAAGATACAGCCGAGTGGTCTCACGTTTCTAAAGCGGTATAGCTAGCAGTCACCAGCCTTGACTTCTTTTCTTTGTTTTTATGCTAAATATACAACTTTGAAAAGATAAAGAAGGCTTATTCCCTGGAGCAACTGCCTGTTATTAGGTTCGAGTTAGCTGAGGACAATTCTTCTTTAGTTTTTAGTGATGGGGGATTCCAAGAAGTGTTAAAGAATTGCGAAGAGGTTTTACGTCAACAGTCTTTTTTTTTCCCCATGCCGAACTTACTTGAAGCATAAACAGCAGCCTCTTCAAAGTACACTCGTTCTGGAGAATTATGAAGGTAGTGAACAGAATGGCGATTTCACTGCAGAAATAACTTCGGAAGGTTTACTGGAAGATTTTTCTTCCTCTGAAATTATGCAAATGCTCCGGGATATCGCCCTTTATATAGCTGCTCGTGGTTTTATGATTATATATTTTTTTAAATGTTCGATTAAACACATTCGTTTAGATGAAAAAGAATTTCTAGTTAAAAAAACTCAAACTAAAAGGCTGATCACTAGTAATTGTAATTTTTTAATTTCCTTTAATTTATAATAATTATTCAATATTTTTTGCGAGGCCGAAAAAATAATTTAGAGGAAGACGCCATATGTAAGTTTGAATTTTTTTTAAAAAAAAGTCAAGTTTTCTTATTTTGTCTATAATATATCCAGCGACCGAAGTTGGCCAGTGGAGCGAATCGCAAGTTTCTGAGTGGTTACAAGCAAGCGGGCTGAAGTTTTTCTCAAGCTTGTTTTTGGGTTAACTCTAAAATCTTCGTAGTTTATATTTATGGTTAACAAAAAATTAAAATGCCAACTCCAATCTTTATTTTCTTATAAGTATTTTTTTCAAATTTTTTTAAATTTTGTTTATAATTACTAAACATATATGAGTTAGCAAAATTTTAAACAATAAATTACCTCCATTCAGCAAAATTTAATACCAACTTCGAGTTTTACTTCGTCATAAATAACTTTATTATAAAATATAAAACGTTAAAAAAAATTAATTACCTCGTAAAGTGTAAATTTGGTCATAATTTTTCTTATAATTCTAAATTGGATATTGTATTTTAATTGCAACAAAAACAGTTTGTAAAGTGCATTTTATTAATAGTTTGTGGTTAATATTTTATTTCAGTTATTCATACCAAATTTAAAAAATTGCTGCAAGTAATATTTTTTACACAATTTCTAATATCCGTAGCAAATACTGCTTTTGGATATAATTACGCTTCTCCAATTCGATTTGTACTGTTTAAACTATTTTGTTTCCAAATTAACTTTAATTTAATGGATAATTTATCGCCAATTTTATTGTTCAACAGTGTAAAATAGCCGTATTATTGCAGTAATATATTTTAATCGGCATCTTTCAGGCAAATTCGTAGCCGTTTACAGTTTTCAAGAGAGACATTAATTACTGGAAACTTTAAAAAGTTTGCAAGAAAAAATTAATTCAAAGTTTTTTAACTTCGTATATTCCTTTAAACAATAAAATATTTTTTTACTTTTTATTTGTATGCACGTTCATCGAAGGAAAGAAAATACGATTTTTTTATGTAAAGTGTAGTAAAACTCAAAGCGAAAAGTGTATAAAATTTTTTATTTTTTTGTTTTTACATATAAAGAAAATTCCATTAACGGCAGTGCGCTACTAAATATCGATGATGCAACGCTGATATCCATGGGAATATCGCAAGCAGGTATCGCGTATATTATAGAAATAAAAAAGAATTTCGGCGAATTCAACTGTTATGTCAAAGTTTCTTTTACAATAATTTTATTGGCTACAGAAAATTCGTTATAAAAAATGGCCAATAAATAACTTTTTAATATCCAATCACTGTTAACCACATTTAATTGTATTTTAATGAATATAGCGAAGCGATGGAAAATCATTAAGGCGGTCGCCGCACTGAAGATTGCGCAGACGCTTCCCAGCGAGTGTGTTTCTCCTTCCCTTCAACGCCTGATCAGCACTCAATTGCATAGTTGATAAGGAGGAAATATAGACTAAAAAAAGATTAATCTAATAAAAATCATTTTTATTTATATTGTTTTCCTTAAAAAATTATAAAAATTTAAGGTACTTAGAAAGTACTCAAGCGATAGTATACAATAAGTGACAAGTGATAGGATAATAGACTGGCTGAGATGAAGGAGGCTAGTCTTAGTACGAAAAAAAAGGTCCCTTTTACTCTAATAAATCCAGATTATATTATTTTCATCTTTGAAGCAGTTGTTGTTGGAGCCGTTAACATTGTTTTTAAATTTTGCTCTTTCCATGTCCCTGATTAAAAAAAAACCGAGCTAGCGACTGCAGAAATTTTTATTTCTGCAGTCGCTAGCTCGTTTGGTTATGCTACACTATAAACACATACAAGCTCTCCTTTTTTACGCCAAATGGTGGCTTTATCCCTGACTGAGTTTCGCCGATCTTTTTTCTTAAACAGTACACCAATGAGCTGTTGCTCAAAGCAACTTTTATAGCAAATACACATGAACTACAAATAGAATACTTCTTCCTTGGCATAATTTGTGCCTCATTTTAAAAAAAAATTATGATGCTGTCGCATTTTAAAGAAAGCTGCTATAACGAGTTTTTAGCAGAATAATAAAAAGTTCTAGTTAAAAACCATTAATTAGGATAAAAGGTACTAATACTCTTTCTTAGTACCTAACTAACCATACCATATGAAAAGTAGGGATATAAGTGGTTTTTAAAGTTGGTGGAGTTTTTATATAGTATCCCAATTACTTTTACAAAAATAAATTAAACTTTGTTAGATACCCTTATTCTGTCCATGAAAGCACGACAGGCACCACAATTACCTGGTCAGGAAGGCAATAAGGGCCTTCAATTTAATAATAGATGTCCCGTTTGGAATGCCCCTAAGGTCCAGGCGACTTTAGTCTTCGTATTGCTAACGCTTAACTTTATTTTATTGAATGGACGACAAGGCCTGTTCGCTAACAGCGAGATAAACAGCGGAGAGTGTCGCCCGCTTTCCGCTGCAATATTGCCTTAACAGTCGCATTTGTGACGACGAGAAGAGAATAGGTGTACTAATTTTAGATCCTCATGGTGAACAATTTTTAGCCATTTTAAAAATTTTTTTTTTAAATTAGTAGAACCCTGTGTAATAAAGAAAGATATGTAAATCAATTTTAAAGTTCTGTTATTGGTCCTTAATAACTTTCACAAGTACTTTATACAATTGCCATAAAGTGAATTGCTTTAATATATTTTTAATTGTAGGACTCACCTTATAAGTCTTTCTTGACTTACACAATTCTTATTTTCTCCTCAAAAATTTATTTTACATAGTTTTTATTACGTAAGTGGTACAGCATTTGAGATCTAGACAATTTAGCCCACTAAAAGGACTTAGGAATATGCCAAAAATATTTGCACACGTTTAATTATAACTTTAAGAACCAAGTTGAAGCATTGGAAAATAACTTCTCATGTGAAAGCTGCGCACAATGATTAGTTAATTCTAACTCTCTACAAAGCTGGATCAACAGTTTTTAATTTTCTTTGTCAGAGCAAGTTACCTTCCTTGATTCTCTATGTCCCTTTTTACTATCATGATTTGGAGATTTTATGAGTCTCTCTAGATTACTTTGTAATTAGAAAAAGTATAAAGATTAAGAATTTAGTTATTGTTTTTTGTGTAGCCTAACATTGCGCTTCAGCCTCCAAGCTCCAAAGTAAAGAATACGGCGTCTGTGAGTTTTACTGTAAACTTTAAACAAACCTGCTATATTGTTCTCTACATTGATTTCTTAAAACTTCACATAAAAGTCCAACTTGGAAAATTTTTATCTTAATACCACTAAGAAACACAAAATTTAGATATAGATATCAACGCGCAGGCATAAGTTTAAAGTTTTTATCACCTTGAAACACATGCGCACCTACGTAAACAGCTTTTCCATAATTTATTTCCAATAACCTATTAGTTAACAGCAATCATCAAAAGCACTAGTAGTTGTTTTTGAGTTGTAAGGGAATAGAGACGGAATGGTACTAGTATAAGCGGTTCTACTCTTACAGGAATAAGTGTATTTCTTGCTCTCCTGATGTATTATTTGAATACCTCAGCCTAAAATTTGTATCCTTGAGCCCAATAGAATTTAACATGTATGCGATAAATAATAAGAGTTCTACCAAAAACTACAATTTAAAAAGCAGGTTGCGTAAAATAAAATTACTTAACCTTTATTTTAACACACTGTTTATTAAAGTTCGCATACTATAACAAGTATTCATACTTTTCTTCATTTAATCGCCGCAGTTTAAAGGTTTTGATATAATTTTTTAAGTCTTCCTTTTCAGGTTTTCTTCAGTACTTCAATTAAAGTTAATTCAGTTTCAATGCACGCACGTATTTGGGATACACCTAACAAAAGTTGTTACTTATGGAAATACAATTTAACGACATAAGTAAACGCACAGGGCCATGTGGCACGTGCTCCCTGCTCTAATGAATATTTATAAAAATTTTGGTTGGAGCTCGTCAAGACGCTCAGCATTTGCTTGAGGGTTAGCTTGGGAACAATCAGTATGTCACCCATACACTTCAGTGAAGAAAGAACAGGGAAACAACGTGCAAGATCCGGCACCAGTATAGAGGCCTTTTTCTTGGGCTTATGCAAGTTTTTTTACTAAACAAGAAACTTGACCAAACTTGGATGGCACGATGACGTATTTCAGAAGCTGCAAATGACTTTAGTGAAGTAACGCAGGTTTGTAGGAGTGAGTGGTCCGGGACGCCCCGGCAGTAGTCATATAAAAAGGGGAACTGCTAGTTACAGAGTATTGGATAAATGCTGGTGTTCCTACGTAACTTGCACAAAGATGGACCGCGTAGGGGTCCACTTGAGAAGTGATAAACTGGTTGACATTAAACAGTTCGACAATTCTCTTCATGGGCAGCTCTGAATTGGGGAAGAGCAGAAGGGTCTGGTGAAAACCAGTGCTGCCTACTACCAGA
The DNA here is from genome assembly GCF_036711695.1 of Zophobas morio. Taxonomy (NCBI): domain Eukaryota; kingdom Metazoa; phylum Arthropoda; class Insecta; order Coleoptera; family Tenebrionidae; genus Zophobas; species Zophobas morio. The sequence continues at coordinate 21,037 of NW_026972804.1, read as the reverse complement.
ACACTTGGCGCGTGTAGGCCTCAACGAGCTCCATAAAACAGTTGTCCCCACATAATTTTTAGCGTAGAGATCGACTATGCAGGGAGCAAAGAGTTGAAACAACAGGACCTTAACAGGAACTGGAGTTAAGTATGAAATTTGCTAAAACCTGCCGGGCAAAGCTCAAAGAGTGAGCACGAGGATAGCACAGCGCTCCATAAAAGCTTGTTAAAATAATTAGAAATAATAAAATCATTGGTAAACCAGCAACTCACCACGTGCGGAGAGGTCAAGTGATTTAGCAACAGGGGCACTTCCCAAGTTGCACGAGGCAGAGCAACAATGTTCACCGCCCGCCCAGTCTTCTGGTAAGCCTCCTGTTTATAACAGTGGAGTTAAAAATATGGATTTCTTGCAGGGGTCTCGACATAATTTACTAGTGCAAGTAGATAAAGTCTTTTCGTAGAAACTGTATTTAGTTAACCATTAAAAAACTAAAAAACATGTTTTTATAAAACAGGGAATTTTAAAATTACTAAATAAGTATGTCATAAACTTAACTTAAAGATTTTGTCTTACTTAAAGTGTAAAAAGTATTTTTATAATACCTCAAAGGTGAACTGACCAAGATGTTGAATACAAAATTCCTATAATACAGAGAATTATAGCTTAGTATAGTAGCCCTCCACTTCCGATTAAAGCTACCTTAAGCTCTTCTATATTTACTACGTGATCTTGAGTTAAAAATTTTACGAGCTTCTTTTTTATAGAACACTTATCATCAAAACTACGAATGTCCGGTTAATTATTACTCTAATAAACCACTACAGAGCGCTAAAAAAACCAAATTTACAGGTAGTAAGGTGCGAGACATAAAGCCTCCGACTTCAAAAGTAAACCCATCTCTTCTGAAGAGTGTACTGCAAGAAGAGCAGCAACCAAAGCGCCTGTGGCCGTTCCGCAGAGTACTTGAGGAAGTAGCCTTTCTTCTAGCAGGCAACTGACCACTCCAAAGTGATAAAATCCTTTTCACAGAAAATATATTCCCGTAAAGGAATAAAAGTAGAGTTATACCAAAGGGCCCCCCTCCGGATAAATACAAGGCTGTGCGCCCAAAGGCTTGAAGCATGTTTGAAAAAATAATATCTTTTTCTCTTGGATAAAAATAACTTGCTTCGCACTTGGAGAGAAACTTTATAGCCTTGGAAACCTATTTATTGAAAAGTAAATTTGCTGAGGGCTTTGTGCTACTTGCAAGTTAAATACTTCTTTAACGTAATCCTCAATTAAATTTTTTGTCCCTACGCAGCATTTCGTGTACAAAGAAGTGTTATTTATGCCGCCTAGACCACGCGAAAAACCTGAAAGTTACAGTGTACTTTAATGAGAACGTTATTAGAATTGTTGAAACTAGCTTCCTTCTTGTAAGACTGTTAAGAGGACTTGAATATCTTCTTTTATACGAGCTTCGTATAACTTTTCTAGTTTAAAAAGAATTAACTTATAGTCATAATCTCTATCTTCCATAGTCAACTTCCATATCTCTTTGTTACATAAACTACTTATTAATTTAGTTTATTTAAAATGTTTATTTCTCTTTATTATATAAAAAAACATTTATACCTATCGTAAATTAAAGCAGCTTTATACCACATTTCATAAGACTTCGCTTCATGTATATCACTTTTTAATTTTACAATATTAAGGGATTCACGGCAGAAAGTTTCGGTGACAACCTATACGGTGGTCCATTAATCTTCTTGGTCATAAAAATAACTTATGACATCTTGCAATTCTAAGAATCCATCAAGTATATATCTTACCTGAAACGTCTTCTCGAGCATTATATAATTATGCTAGGAAGTAGCTAGTAGTAATCCAAACTAAAGTTATCAACGGTCTACATTATCAAAAAGGTAGTAAGAAGAACCAAAAAAGTTACAAAGATAATTTATCATCCATAAATGGATTTACTATAACTTGTAATAGTATACGAGGTACAGACTGCGATAAACTATATAAAATAGAAGAACTAAAAATTTTAAAACATAGCAAATACCAGCAATCTTCTGTTTATCCGTGACGACAGTGGACCTTTCGAATAACATTTTAGCTAATTGCGTACAATCAATAAAACCCTTTAAATTGCTATGATCTAGCCATGCGACCTCAGCATTATTTTATTTGCAAATTAATTTCAGTTGCGAACAATGCATTTTCTAAATTCTTTATTGTGCGTTGTTAGCCCGTAAACAGTTAAAAGCTGGCATTGATTAACGTGTAATTTAACTAATAATTCTCAAATAGTTATTAATGTAAACCTCATAACTCCGTTACAACCCTTTTTACGATGTAGAGGCGCTATGATTCTTGCATGTACCCCCTATCATTTATTTTTTGTTGGAGATTATAATGTTTAATGAAACCAAATGTATTAACTAGACCTATAATTTTAAGACATGCGTTTTTAGCGCTCAAACGGATCGTTATAGCTTCCAACCTAAAAGTGGAGTCGCTGATCTGCTTCTTGTTGAATAAAGCGGTTATCGTGTATTTCTCTTTAAGTTACTTTTGCTTCTACTTCCAATCTCTAAGTCCTGTTTAATATTTTACGGCCTTTTCTTAAGTTTTATCTCCGCCTGTGCAGAGCTTTGATATAGTTGTGAGCTCCAATTTTGCTTTAAGATCTAAGTTCTTTTAATTATTTTTACTTAAAGCTAATTGGTTTACTTCTTGTTTTTTTTTCCTTATCGTTTTAATGAATGGCGCTTGGTGTCATTAGTAACCTTTTAGATCACTAATTGAGTTTATTTTATTTGTTTGTTTGGTTTTGTTTTGGGCTTTATTCAATTACTAAGCCTGCAGTCTGAAGTGAACAACTACAAAGCAGAGAAGCGCAAAATGGGGGGGAAATCCTTATCTTTTTTTTTAATAGCACTGGCATACTATGGCCGGTCTTCTCCAGATCTTAAACCGCTTGGTCTGAATTCCTCTTCTGCAGGGGTTGTGACGAGAGCGCCCACCAGTGTACGTTCTTTATAGGGCTATAATGAATATCGCAAAGGACTTAAAAGCAGAAAATATCGGGCCCGAAACCCCGCCATTCGGTCTAGTGTGGGGGTAAACCGCTAAAAACCACCGGGAGAGGCCATAGTCATTAAGTGTACATATATATGTGGACCGCTAGTGCAATAGCTATAAATTTTTAACCTTTCACAATCTTTTTATCTAAAAATGCATCACAGCAATTTACTAGCGTTAGCGTTTTAAGCCTCCCACATTAGTTACCGAGGTATCTTAAAAACTATATGTTTTAACTCATAAGTTCAACGGTAAGCATTTTTTTAAAACTGTTTAAGATGTCTAGTACAATTAGTTAACTAAGTGTTTACTTAGCTCTCCTCTAGACTACACAGCTAATTATTTATCACGACTGAAACGCTCCCTAGGCTAAAATTATTACCGTTACCAAATCGCTGGTCCTCTAGAGCTACGTAAAACTTAACATTAAAGACGCGGTAAAAACCGAAAAAGAAAGAAAGATCGGAGGAAAAAATGAACGAGCCATCATGTTTTATTAAATAATATCATTTATTTATTTATTTATTTATTTATAAATGAAAGTTCCGGGTGCTCGATCGAGTCAAGAAACTTAGAATACTCGAGCTCTCATTTCGATCGAAAATGTGTCATTATTTTCCTGACATTAACAAACAAAGATTAGCGCTTACGCGCGTCATGTGAGCGGTGATAACTTGCCCCATCCCATGGCTCGTAACTAAGTTCACTCACCAGCAGGCGATTAGTTTGCCTGGCTCACGCGCAGCAATTTTTGTTTTGTCGCACTCGGAGTACCGACGCTATTGCAGTGGAGTCCTAGACCCAGGAGGTAGACGCGTATGTCATTTTATTGGCTAGTTTGTAAGACACACAATCGCCGTTTATTTCGCAGAGAAGCTTGCTCTTGCCGCATGGTAAAGGGTGAAGCGACTTGGTCGCTGCCTTGACCTACCTCACTAGGTAGTCCACGTGCGGCTGCTAGGAGAGTTTTTGATGTCAAAGATGACTCCCAAGTATTTCGCTTGAGATACGGAATTGTCACGCCATCAAAGGTTAAGGGCACCAGCAAGGAGACGCGTTTCTTAGTAATTAAAAGCGCTTTGTTCTTCATCGCATTTATAAAAACTTTCCAATTACGGTACCAGTCAGCAAGGGCGTCAAAATAGCGCTGTGGCTGCTTGCATAGCAAGGCGGGAGACTCCGACTATGAGTAAACGGCCGTACCATTGGCGTAGAGGTTGATTGGTGTGTATGGATTTAATTGCAAAGTCACGTCGCCCATATATAATGCAAATAAAGGGGCGAATTAGGGATCCCTGAGGGACCATGGCTGTCAGAGATCCAGCAGACGACTGTGTATCCCCTACCCCTCCCCCCACGCGCAACGCTGAAAACCCGGCCATTTAGATATGACTTCAGCACGTCGTAAAGGCTATAAAGAAAGGATAACAAGCGCAGTTTGTGCAAAAGACCTTTATGGCAAACTTGATCAAATGCTTTTCAAAGTCAAGGAAGACAGCGCCTGTTGCCTCCTTAAAGTTAAAAGCGCGGGTGGTCCATTCAGTTAAGCGGAGGAGCTGCTGGGTTATTGAGTGCACTTAACGAAATCCAAACTGAAACTCTGGCAAGGCGCCCTGAGCGTCCACAACCTCTTTTAGACGGCACAGTACAACGGCCTCACCCACTTTGCCGACAGCTGACGGGGACTGATGGACGATACTTGTTAGTTGCTAATCCCGGTTTGTGTTTTTGGCAGCGTTACAAGGGTCGCCGTCTACTATCGGATCGGAAAGGCGCCAAGGACATCGCAGCTTTTACTAGGAGGTAAGATATTGCATCCCTATTAATTGCAATTTTTTCAGCATCTCATTATTGATGCCATCGGGGCCAGGTGCTTTTCGTTTGAGTAGCGCTTCGACAACTGGCTTAAAAATTTAAATTAATATATTTCATTAAGATACAATCTATTAAAAATTCTGTGATTAAACTATTGACGTTATTATTTAAAAATGTAATTTCAAAAGATCTATAAAATTTCCAAAAGGGTATGGACCCGAATAATAGTGTTTTCTTATTTCTTAAGAAATTTTTATCATGATAATGCTCTAATTTCGATTGGTTCTATCTTAAGTCCAGATTTAAAGCTGCATTTATATAATTTCTGTAACAACGCACTCACTTGACAGCTTAAATCATTGGGTGTGGTGCGGTTTGAAAAAAGAAAAGTCTGATAAAAACCCATTTCTTATGTTGGTTAACACTCAAAATTACGAGCTCATAACGCGAGATACACACCCATGTGTTTATAAGATGCATGTCCGTACCGCGTCATCCACGTGCTTATTATCACGTGCTTTATGGCGCGTTTCTACTATCTCACTTCCCCTGAAGGTATAAATTCCCTTCCCCTACGGGGTTCAAAGGGGTCTAGAACAAAAACTCAATTATTTTCCCGCCCAATCTTCTGGATACTTGTTAATTGTATTGTACCTCCTGCTGTTCCAAAAGATTGTTTATATTAGGTCTCCACGAACATTGACCGGGTTAGTATTGTTAAATAATTTATCTAAGTTCTCCTTAAGAATTTTTTGCCTGGCGACTTATAACAGAAAATAATAAACGCTGGACCAAGTTTTTTAAAGTGATGTATACACCGGTAGCCTCTAGATTTCTAAGTCATTATAAATTTAGTGTATCCTTTATATGTCTGTTAATAGTATAACTATACCTTCACCTCCATGTTTTTTGATCATGTCAATATATACTGTAATTTTGCATGTTTGCCGTTTTTCAGATGGGTTTTTACTACATTGAGCTCAATAGTCATTCTATCGGTCAACTCCTGTAACTACCGTTTTTCAACTCGAAGGCCACCGGCATCCCAGGAGAGTATATTAAGGTGATGCTCATTGCTTGGTGGTTTCATTGCGACTATTAAGATTTAAAAATAAATCACTTATCTATTTTAATATCTGAGTACTTCACTACAATTAAAGAGTTGAATATTTCGTTAACAATAAGTTCATCGAGACTAACCGAAAGTTGTGTATGTTTACCAAATGCATGAGCGCATTTTTATTTCAGAAGATACGCGTCGTTCTATTGAGTGAGATATAAATTCATTAGTATAATTGTTTCTTCTAAGCGGTGCATTTTTAGGGTAATACTAACAACTTTTATAGCTTGCAACGTGCCCCACTATACAGTTTACACTTGGGGTTGGTCTTTTTTAGGTTTACGATAGAATCAAGGAATCGTGGTTTTCTGCACATTTAACACACTTATACTGGAAGTGCGGAGTTAATCGGTATGCCCGACTAATTGGCATCGAAAACATTGACTTTAAATATAGTACTCTCACTCTTAGGTACTTACTAACTAATACGAGGCTAAAAAGGGTTCTGTTTTAATCATATTTTCTCTTTTTGATAACTTCCGTGGGATGGAAGCCTTAATTTTCCGGTTATTCTTTAACCTACTCTATATTTATTTCAAAAAATATACAGCGAAAACAATCTTGAGTTCTCTGTCGGAAAGGAAGCAATAAGTGTAATAAAAGTTTTTTTAATCTGAAAGAGAAGTAAAAAGTCTGTAGTCTCGCTCACTAGGCGTATAAACCCCCATGCTTCCAGTTCTTTGCTTCGAAGTTATCAATGGAATTTACATTATTTAAATAAGCAAGTTTGCTCTAATAGTTCTTTTTGGTACGATATTAGGTGGAAGTCTAACTTTAATTGTATTATTAATATTATTATAATTATTATAACCAGTAGTACCATTATTGGTTGTAATGTTATTATCACTATAATTATAATTACTATTATCATCGCTGATAGTTTTCTTATTACCGGTTTCCCTGGTAGTTATATTCTAGAACTCTTCTTGTTAATCCATCTATTATCACTATTCTTATAATTACCACATTTATCAGATGTTAAGTTTAATTTCTTTACTAATTCTACTATTTATACAAATTTGATTACTTTAATTGTATTTATTTTTCTTATTTTAATTAATATTGTTATTAGTATTGTCTATATCGACTTCCAACATCTTGTCATCCTCTAATATATCTATTTTATACGCTTCCAATCTTTTTAAAGTTTGCAAAGAGGTAAATGGGTTAGAATCGGTGGTAACTATGTTATTATTTTTACCTCGACTAGTTCTTTCCGTCTCTTAATAAATTATTCATAACCTTTCTTTTTCTTTTCCAAACTCTCTTAGTTGGGTTTTTAAAACTTCTAGCTTCTTCTTAACTTCTTTGTTTGCGGTCAACAAAGAAGCGATAAGTTCTTTTGTTCTCTGAAACTAAAGGAGATTAAAGGGGGAATAGAATAAAAGGAAAAAAAGAAATAACAGAGTAACAAAAAAAGTATCAAAATAAGAAAAGAAATAGTAATGAAAAGATAAATAAATAAAAATAACATAACCGAAGTAAAGATTTGATGAGAAAGTTGAATGTTCTGAGCAAAGTAAAATTTATAGTAAGGCCGGTAAGGTCGTCAGTTATGGCTTGCCACATAATAGATTTCTGCTTCTAGTTCCTCTGCTTTCTGAGCCACACATGTTTTATTAGAAAAAATAGATATATACTATACATTATTAACGCAATTTATCTAGTAAAAATTACTTGATGAACCATAAATAGTTATCCTCAATTATTCATAGTAGGTCCGCGCTGTAAGGTTATAAATTTCTAAACAATTAATACTATACCTAAAAATTTAAATGTATTGTGAAAGTGTAAGGGTTATAAGAAAGCCATAGGGTCACAGATGAAAGTTTAGCAGACCTAAACAACTGTAAAGAGCTTTAAAGTTTTTTTAAGGAACTTCATGTATTTATTGAAAAATGTACTTCAAGCTTGGAAACTTTGGGTTAATTTATTGGAATAATTGAAGTTGCTTTTAGCATAAGATAATACGAAGTATATGCAGAGGTAAGCCGTAAAGTGGTAGAGTTTTACAAGGACATTGACCTATCTAGAGTTGGTATAGAGCAAAGACCTGCGCTGGATATAATTAGTTATGATAGAGAAAGAGTTGGAAGTTGTAGTGTTGCCAGCACTTTAGTAAAGAAGCCCGAAAATTATGTAAAAAAATTCATTGTATGGGGCCAGGTACCAAACCGTGAAAAACAATTGTTAGGTGTTATGTTGATGATCGAGACGACTGAGGGTTATGACAGCCTATTATCGGTGGTTATATGTGAGTTAGAGCTATGCAAATGATAAAGGCAATGTTGGTCATAGAATGCCTATATGATATCCGAATGATAGTTCCCCGAAACGTGTTACTATGACTATATAGTCATTTTATAAAAGCAATGAGCTGGGAATACACTTTAGAAGTTTTAAAATAAATTAACACTTAAGTACAACCTTCCACCAGTCTAATGAACTTGTGGAAGAGCGATACAAATAATATAAAGGCTGTGCTATAGACCAAGTCGTAAATTAGGAAGTAGAGATTACACTTAGTAGATATAGATATATATAACTAAATTTGTAATTTTCTGGTTGTCAGGAAGAAGCATAGTTTGAAGGGTTAGAAAGGCCCAATAATAAAGACGATCCATTATTCGTAACAATTCAACATTCTGTCTTCTGCCGGAGAAAAAGAGAAGTGATCAGTATACTGCTTTGGAGAGGAAGGGTATTTATACCTTTAAAAAAAGTAAAAGAGAAAATTAAAAATGTGCTTAAGGAGAAAAAGTTGAGTCACATATCGGAGGCTTCCGATGAATATTCGCTTTTCTTCTAGCAGTTTATTAAAAAATACAAAAACATGGCGCGTCTTCCACTACCACTTCTACGAGACGAGACGAAGATTTTGTGGCGAATGACGATGTAAACGAAGCGACACTTTTGCTTATCACCAAGCCACTTATTGTGTGCATATTCTATAGTCGCGGATGAAATGCTTTCTTAGTCGAAGTACCTGGCTGACGCCGCACCTTGAGTAAATTAAAAATTAGAAAATAATGAAGTTCTGTAGAGACGTAAGACACTCGGCCTCCGCGTTATCGACCACGTGATGCTGAAGAAAACACCCATGTCGCGATGCCTTGTTTAACTTACTAGTAACCCTCAGTATTCTCCTTTGCAAAGAGAGCTACTGTTGTAATACTAAGATACCGCGACCAGTCTCTACGCCAAACAACTACCGATCTATCAGTTTATTGCAGGCAGTTTGCAAAGTAGCTTAAACTATCACAGTGCACTGCTTAAAAAGCGCTTACTAATGAAAGCCAAGCCCTGCCAGAGTTCTATTTCGGATTTCAACAGGGGTATTTAATAACGCAAAAGGTTTTCCATTTGATAAAACGGATGATCCGTGACTTTAATTTTGAAAAGGCAACAGGCGCCATTCTTCTTAATGTGAGAAAATCTTTTGCCCGAGTTTGTTACAAAGGGCATAGTTCTCCCTATTGTTTTGTTCCTCGCGCTCAAATGTTACCTTAAGGACCGCACCTTCAATACACGTGCGGAGGACGCAAACTCGCTTTTGAAAATACCAACGGTGAAAATCCATAAAGATCTCTTTTATGTTTTGCTGCTCTTTGCTTTTAAATGTAACAATTGAGAAGGAGCACATGTTAAGAAGCACTTGTAGAGCCACGTGGTATCTAACAGACAAACGTCTTATAGGCTACGCCCCACAGTCCGGCTACCCCTTAATGCATTGCTTTTATGCAGATGATACGTCGTATACTCCTCACCAAAGTCGCGGGCTTTATTAAGTCATTGTGGAAGAGTTACTATTAATGCAAAAAAAAAAAGCAAAGTCGTTCCTTTTACGAAGAGTACCTCTGCACCACCTCTGCACCACCATTGTCGCTGGCCTTTTAAGGTAAGATATATTTGAGGGTTAAAGTCCACAATAAGCTGTCATGCACGTAAACTACGTAGCAGCGAAGGTTAACGCGATGGTTTAGACTCAGCATTTTTTAGTTTTTTGCCGAAAAGCAAACTATTGTTACATAACAAGCGATGCTTGTATGTGTTGTTTACCCAACCACTCATAATATACTCACCTGTTGCCTTAGCCTACTTCTCCCCGGTGATATCCTCCTCGATTTAAGTATTACTAAACAAGTTGCTACGCGTCATGAGGATGGCAATGTATCATGCCAAGACCACAGCTTGAGCCCCTGGCTACCGTTTCCTTCTAAATACACAACCATGTTTATATATATTGTATAGCCAATACTAAATCTTTTTAACCGCAATTAAAGAAACCTCTTCCTCGTGGTGTTTTCGGGCTGAAGACTGTTCTTTTTTGCACCCGGAAGGGGAGATGGCTCTGGTGCGTCTTTTTGTAAATTTTATTAGTCTTTTAAAATCTATAGCACTCTTGAATATTATATAATTATTGTATTTTTTAACTTTTTTAAGTTTATGCTAATAATAAAATTAGTTTTTATTGCTTTCAATTATTATAGGGATAGCCTTTTCCTTAGCGTTTTTGTTTAAGAGGAGAGAAAAAGTTGTTTTAAAAAAAGGTCATACTTATTATTTCCCTTTAATTGAAAAGGAATTACTCAATCACGATACCAGAAGGTTTTCTTTTAAGCCGAAAGTTTTATTTTTGTTTTACAATTTTATATTTTTTAAAGCAGTGAAGTATTGTGTTTCTTAACTAGATTTAGGTTTGCCTTACCTTCGTCAGATCATGTACTTGGTTTGCCCGTTGGGCAACACATCATTTTGTCTGCTGAAGTTAACGGTAAAGTTGTGCAGCGCCCTTACACCCCTATTTCTACTGATATTGAAAAGGGCTACTTTGAATTAGTAATAAAAATTTATTATCCGGTAATTCGCCTTTTAGCATCGAGTGTCTTTTTATCTTTCTGACTTATCTATATAATAAAATGTGCAGAACACTCATCCTGAGTATCCGGAAGGCGGTAAATTGACTCACTATCTTGATAATATGCGCATTGGAGATATAATTGCCGTCAGTGGGCCCTTCGGTAAAATAACGTATGTACGCAGGAATAGATTTCATTTGAAAAGGGGCGTCTACGCTGGCAATTATAGAAGAGTCAACGATGAGGTTATTGTAACGAAGAAAGTCGGCATGATCGCTGGCGGTTCTGGAATAACGCCTATGTTTCAACTTATTAAACACGTTCTAAGTGATCCTTCCGACGATACCGAACTTTGGCTATTATTTGCTAACCAGTCAAAGTTGGACGTCGTTTTTATGAAGGAGCTGAACGTATATAATACTTTGATTTTCAGACTTACTTAGATTATAACCCGGTAAATTATAATTTAGTTGTTTTCAGCGAAATATACACGTTTTCATGTGTGGTACACCGTGGACACTGTTGAAGATTCCACGGTTTGGGAGTACGACGTGGGTCTGGTGACCCCCGAGGTTTGTCAAGCTCATCTCCCTCCTCCAGAAGATTCTGTGATACTTCTATGCGGTCCTCCCGTGATGATCGACTCCGCTTGCTTGCCTTATCTCAAGCAACTCGGCTACGACTCCAGCAGAATTTTTACCTTTTAATTTTTTTTTCTAATAAAACATTACTTGGTACTTTGATCTTCTCTTCTATTAATATTAAGATTTGTTACTTTACATATAAAATATAAAGTTATGCTAAGCGTTATTTGGTTTACGATTTGGTAGTCCATGTTGGATTTATGTTGGGTGTCTTAGTGCTTCTCATTCGAAACTAATTTTAATAACTTGTAGCTTTCTTGCTTACCTTTTTACTTTGGCAGTAGGCGCCATAGCTCTAGCATTACTATTAGAGAAGAGCAAATTTTTTTGAGGTTATAAGTAGTCACACTGATATTGGAGAAATAAATGGTTTTGAAGAGATAGGTAACATGTTTCGTCTATTACATACTTATATAAAGAAAAAAGCCAACTTTTAAGATGGAAAGTCAAATGTTGGTTTACAACCATTTTTAATAGTAAAGGTTTCTTATGAAATTTAGTAAGTTTAATTAGCTAGGAAAACTGCACTGAGGCGGTTATTTTTGCACTATTTCTTTTTTCTACGTGCCACGATTCGCGTTTTTGTGCTTATCGTGTGGAATAAAAAGTAGATAAGTTAAATTTACTCGACTTCTGGTAACAGTTTTTAAAATATCGTTGAGGGCCACATAGTTGAAATAGTTTAGTTAGAATAAGTAAAATGAGTTACCTTTGCGTTTGCAGTCTTAATTTCTTTAGATGAACATAGAAAGTCTATTTGCACTAGCTAATATAGTTATCACTAACGCTGTATGACAATGATCACTAAAATGCTCAATATATATATATATTTACAGGGGCACTCTATACCACCAGCTATGAACTCCCCAAAAGCTCGTTTAAGAGCAGACGAAAGGTGAGGTGGACCCCACCTCCTTGATCGTTTCTTCCACCTTTACATTAAACCGCACTTCGAGACGTGGAGCAGCTAGCATGAGTGAAACTAAACCCTCGATAGTAACATTCGGTCATAATTGTGATAACTCCAAATTTAAGAATATAACTTTAAGTTTTAAAAATAAGACATTTAAAGTACTTTTTTTCAAATCAGGCGGATATCGTGGTTGGTTTACTTAATAGTTTGACTAGAAATCTTATAACGGGTGATGCAAAGGTAGTTGGATATCCTTCAACAATTCTTTGTTCACATTTATTGTTACTTTGAAAAGGCATAGAGGCCATTTTCTTCATTTTATTACCAGTTTAGGTGGAACTTTGTGGATCATTGCTTTAATATGTTAAGTTGCTTAGCTTGCTCCCAAGCTAAGTGCTAATTTTTCTGGAACCTAACCTTTCTTAGTAACAAGGTAACCAAGGTTCTTTATAAATCTTCAAATGGGTGTGTGTTTAAAAATATTTGGGGTAAAGGGAATGTTATTTGCCTTTATAACACTTCTGCCATAATGCTAACTCGCTGTCTTATCTCCTTAGTGAAACCTTTTAATAAAATGCTTCATATTGATAGACATTTAGTCCTGTACTCTTCAACAATTATGGCCGAATCCATACACGTTTTATAAGTGTAGCTAAAACACCATCTTTTGTAAATGCAAATTAAATTAAACCATTTGGCTCAAAAGTGCAATACTATGAAACTCGGTTAAAAGTTGTTTTTATCTTGTAAAAATCAGCATTTTCAGTGAAGCTAGCACCTTTAAAAGTAAACTATTTCTCCTTATTTAAGATCAACATATTTTTATTCTGCAACTTTTATATTGATCCTCAATTTCCAAAGTCGTACAGCAATAATTTTCATAGTTTATCGGTATATATTTGTGCTTTTTTTTTTGTTTACTGGTCTTAAGCTCCCGAAACTAGCATCTTTTAAGCTATGTTATATATACATAGGTATATTGTGTAGTAGAAACTATAAGATATTTTAGTATAGAGTTATAAAAGTCTCTAAACATGGTAACAACCTATTTAATAAATTACATGGCCTCTGGGGAGCGCAAACCACTAAGAAAAATAAAGTAACGCAGTACTGGCGCCATTTCACATATATATAACACAATTCTCTCGTAGTGTTACACACGTGAAGACTTTTCTTTTTCTAAATTTCTTAATACAAGAGTATGACAGTTTAAACTTTGCCACCATTTGCCTTTGCGATATCCCAATCTCCTAATCCATAAATTTTATCATATAATATGTAACTTTAGCTTTACCTAACTCTTTCTGTCTTCAATTTTCTTTGATTAATAATAAGTTTGCTGTCTCAAAATTATTTATGATGCTATATATAGTACTCGGTATAAGTAATCTTATACAAAACGCCTAAACACTCCAACTTGGGTGCATTCTTCCAGATGGAAAACAAATACATTTTAGCAACTTATTAATAGCAACATTCGTGTCAGATAATAATGCTTGACTTAATTGTCTCAAAAAATTCCGCAGCCTACTACGCTTTCTTTCATCTATCCAAGTACTTATGTTAAGATAGTAATTAACAAAACGTCGCAAGTCTGTTCTTATAATTCACCTTTTGAGCAGGAATAAGCTACACTTCAATTGCTTATATTACATAAATGTAACATACAGTATGAATTTGAGTGATTATTTTATTTACCAAAGATTCTACTAACTTAAACTGAAGAAGAGTACAGTCTATAAAAAAGTAAGGACAATAATTCACCTGGTGTTTTTTTCACGTGCGCTCGAATTTGCAGTATAAGTTAAACTTATATTACTAAAGAAAATTTAGTTTCACCAGCCTAATATACTAAATTTGATAAACGACTGCTTCTATTTTTTGGTATCATGGGAGGAGGGTGATCAAAAGCCAGTAGGCGGCTCATCTAATTAGCAAATTATTGCCCTATAGGTAAAATGGAGACTCGCCAGCTAAAAACTCTTACTAAGCCTGCGCCTTCAGGGTCGCCAGTTCGAGGAAGACAATTAGCAGCCGTATTGCGTGTGATTCCGATAGCTAAGAGTGCTGTGAAAGTCGGTAGGCTTTGTAAGACTTACAAGGTCACTACTGTGGTCAACTTTTTGTTTTACTATAATCTCCCATACCGATATTAGCATCAAATAACTTTAAATATAAAGGTTTTTCATAGCTTTAAACTTGTTTTTTAATATATCAAACTTGGTTTATAAGCCTTGCTAAAGTTTATCTTTAAAGGTGTTGAGGTTTATATAATTAAGAGGTTAATGTTTGGTATAAAAAAATTTGTTGAGAGTATATATATAATTTATGGGCCCTTTAGAACGATGTTTGCTCTTAGCTAACCGACTTAATATGAATCTTTACCCCCCTCTGACTATTACTAATCCTGATCGCCTTATAGGCGACTAGCTTACGTCGCCTTAAACTTTTAGAAATTCAGTTATTATTTAAAATCCTGTATTATAACAAACCGCAGGGCGCGCACGGAAAAAAGATCATTTCTGCCTTTATGTATATATTTATTGTTCTCATATACCACATCCTGTAACTTTAACTCCTTTACCGGCGATTCCCTCACTATAAAGGGAGCTGAAAGGGTGGCTCCCTTTTTTAAAAAAAGTTACCTTTAAGGCCACGTATAAGTTACAAGAAGTAATATATATGAATAGGTTAGGAAGTTTGCCATTTTCTTTATCTTTTTTTTTAATGAATATATATACGGGCTTGTGGATGTTTTAAACTCGTTGCAGCATTGACCTTTCTACGAAACGCTTTAAATATACTTAAATCTTTTATATGTTTAATAAAAGGACCGGGATAGTTCAAAGATTTACTTAATAAATATTTCGGATGTATAAATTAGAACATTTTACAGCTGCACGTTCAAAGTACTGCAAAGTAGTCAATCTCTAATTCACGAAGCAATTAAGACTACTGAATGTTTCTCTCTTGTAAAGAAGTAACCTTGCTAAACAAAGAAACCAAGGGAAAATTTTTAGCAATAAGTTCGATATACTCCCAAGGTTCATACTTTTCTTGACTTTAACTTTAAATTATTAGGCTAAACCCTCTATTCTGTAATAAACACTTAAAAATATGGAGATAGCTTATTTTTGCAGAGGCAAGATGGTACTAACTTATAATTTTAATTTTGTTCTGTAACATTGACCACTGCGAGAGAAAGGGGTGAGGGTTAAATTCCTGGGCACTAGCTTTTTGAAGCGTTAACTTTATCTAGGTTAAAATGTTTCTCCCATACTAAAAAGGTAAGTTTAGCCCAATAATCAAAAAAAGTTAAAAATAGTAGCTCTGAATTCCAAATATTTGTTATAAAAGCTTTAGTTTCCTTTTAAGCACAATACCCATCCTGTTGAAGTGCAACTTTTTACAAAAAGCTCGACTTTTCATATATTTTCGGGTGAGGCAACTGTCTTCACTACTAAATTCCTTGAGCGTAAGAGGGAATAATAAGTATTTTCAAAGGATACAGCAATATTTAGGGTAGAATAACTTGAAGGATTTGGAAACAATCACTAGTTGTTAGCTATTGATTAGAAGATTCTAAAAATTTTCCTTTACATTCCTCTCTGTGTAGACCTGATAGTTAACTAGCAATAAAAATACTAGTTATGGTTCAAAGAATAGTTATAGACATAGGAATAGAGACCTATTTCTAAGATTTAAGTTAATACCACAATAAAGCTTCTAGTTAAGTGGTGTGTGTGTTTCGAAGAGGCTGTAACGCGAACATCCTTGTTCTCCTCCCAGCAATTCAAGATGTTAAAAAAATGGCGAGAAGTATGCACGCAACATGTCAACATATTTACCTTCCTAGCCAATAAATACAATAGCAATGTACAGTTTTTCAATGTACTTTTTTTCAAATAACATAAACATTTATAAAAATATTTAAAAGGAAACAAGTTTAAGTATAAAGTTTTTTTTTTAAAGATTATAAAATTAATTCTAAACTCTTGAATATTACAACTATGTAAATGAATTCTTTTTGCAAGTCAAAAATAAAATAAAATCAAAGCAAATATACTAGGAGTTAACAACGGAAGTAAATTATTACAAAAATTTGCAGAAATCACTATATTAGCAAAAAAACAGTTACACCTATAAATGCAAAGAAAATTCTGCCAGTTCTATAACGCCATATGAAACAAATATGATATAAGTAAAAACATTAACAGGGAAGACAAGCGCTTCTTCACCTGACCTTCTAAATTTTTTGGTAAAGTTAATTTATTTAAAAGATTATTACCTACCTCAAGTTCTCCACAGGAAGATATATAACAACCTATGCAAATAACCTAAATGTTTAATGTCTATATATATGTAAAAATCTTTGATAGCACAAATTTGAAGGTAGCTTTTGCAGCTAACAGTTTAGGAGGCATTTAACAAAACGTTACTTAGGACTCTTGCTCGCGTACGTCGTCAAGCTGGCTGTAGTGTCTAATACAATAAAAATGAAATAAGGAGAAGTAAAAGATTTATTGAACTATACTGGAACCAAACTTAGAAACGAGGAGGGAAGGGGGAACATGATTCTACCTGATACATAGGAAGTCTATATAGACCCTATAAATAAGTGCAAATTATAGCCCCATTACTCTACATCATAATTAAAATATTAATAAAAAAACATAGTGCGAATATATATAGAATAATAAAGCTATTACTAATTTTTAACAGAAATGTTTGGTCACATTGATACCGCATGGCATTACATTAACCATTCAAACACAAAAACTACATTTTAAAACATAATATATTACAAATACAGCTGATATACATATGAGACTGTTAAAAAATAAAAGTGTAATCTGTTGAAACCTCTTCTCGAGCTGTTAAGCTTCACAAGCGCGCACGTTCTCTAGACGCTAGGCCCTTTGACTATCCACTTTTAGCTTAATAGGCTAAAATAATGTTTCTGACTTGCCCTTTAGACAATCACTACTCCCCTCCATCCTTCTGAATTGGAAGAACGTCCCAAACGACAGAACGAAAAATCCTTTTTTTTAAGATTGTTATGACGTATATACAACTTAAAAATATATATAGATTAAGTCTACCAGTTAAAATTAATTAAAACGAAAGCAAAAAATTCTAATGAGGCTCAAACTGGATTCGTGTAATATATTAAACTACGTACTTAAACGGATCAAACCATCAATAAGACCACTTTCTTTATAAAATAAACATTAAAACAAAATTTTTAACGTTAACTGGGTAGTGCGGAAGGATTTTATAGCTAATAAAAATATAAGCAATTTATTCAAGCTAATTAAAATACAATTTACGGTCGTCTAGACATTATCTATATTATTATCGGTGCCAATTAGCCAGCGCATAAAGATAGCACAGCCGTTGTTTGCGTAATAAAGAGGTCGATTTGACGAAAAGTAATGCTCCGTCTTAGCCAGGTGGTTCAGCCAAATTCGGTAGACATTGTATTGTGAGGCGCGAAAGTGATTGAAAGGACTTTCACTGAACTTGCACCGCCATTATATCCATTATAAATGAGGGTTAGCATTCCAACACGCGTGCTGGAAATCAGTTTACTTGGGATGACTGACGCACGCATTTAAGAAGCAGTACCCTTATGAATAAACTGTAGGGCTTCCCCTAATAAGTTATGTGCTCATATATATGCCATGTGCTTTGTATCGTGCATCCACATTCGAGCTATATACCATGTGCTAATATCACGTTCTGCGTCACGTGTCATAGACCGTGTTTCCACCATTATCCCACATATTGTACATTTTGTATTTCTTTTCTGAAGGTATGGATATCCTTCTTCTACGGGACAATAAACTGATCGCTCCTCCTCTTTTACAACGGGTTGCGTTTCCCTCAACCACAAGGAAGGTCACAGAACGCCTTCATAAAGTAAAGGTGCACATTATTTATTTTGTTTAACTGTTAACCAAGTACATTTATTATTATTTAGCTTTCAGTTAATAAAAGTAAAGATAGCAAGCCTCTGCGAAAGAATATCTTTTTTTTTTTTTTCAGATGTTTGTATTCTGGAAGGGCGTGTTGTGGTACAAGGGGACAGCCTAATTACTGTGTAATCAAATATATTATATAACATAAATTTATACATTAATTCTTATCTTGGGTAAACGTATATTTTTAGGCTTTTTACAGCTATTACCTGTGAAAGTGCCACTACGAAAAAGTTGTGAGTCGTAAAGTGCCCTCGCCGAAATTTATACTAGAACTTTGGGTATATTGTCCCGAGCATCCACAACCGCTACAAAGGACACATTGAGTCTACCATTATTAGTTTAGTCATAGGTATCGATAGTAGTGTGGGGTGCGGTGAAGGAGAGAAAGCGCTCCCAGTTTTAATAACAAACCTAGTGTGGTGGAAAACCTCTGAGGAACTATTCGTCAGGAAAGACTGGCAAGAATACTAAATACGAGATCTTTCAGACTACTTGCTCCACACTCAAAGGGAATATTTTGCTGGAAAAACCTCTATAAACTCGAAGGAAAGCCGAACATACAGTATATAAAGTTAAGCACGTGACACTTCCTGGGCGTTGTATACCAAGACAGAGGAGTGCTACTTATTGTGGAGTGTTCGGAATGGTCCCTTTTTTCAAACTTATAAAGAATTCGTTCTTTTTACGTAGTAACGATTAGTAATTTTTATTTCCGATGGCGTGTATTTAAAGTTTAAATTTTCTGGTGGCTCATACAGTTTTTTTTGTTTATAGCGATCTAGTTTCATACAGTTACTTTTAAATTTTTTTTAATAGCTCCTTTTTTCGCATGAAGAGTGAACTGATGTGGATCGACAATTTTTGCAGAGCTGAGGGACACGAAGTCTTTTGTAAAATAGATGGAAGTTACTTAAGTGATAACTTTAATCTGTACGGTCTTCGGTCTCAAGTTCCTTATTATTCGTTTGCTTTAAAGATCATACTAGATTGTGACTTAGGTTTTTTAAATAGTTTTTAACAAATATACTGTAAATTTACAAGAGTATGGTTCAAGACTGTGAGCTCACGGAGGACCAAAAACGACGCATAGAAAAGTCTGCCAGGTTGTTATATGGCCTTGCTCATGCTCGTTACATACTTACAGGCCAGGGACTTTTTAGAATGGTTGTACATTCTCTTGTTTTGTTGTTAAATACTTACAATTTTACTTTTTTCATATTTTATTTTTATAAAAAGTTTAAAAAGTACCAACAAGGAGGGTTTGGTTTCTGCACTACACTTAACTGCAGCGGGCGGCTGTTGCCACATGGGCTAACAGATAATTGCCATCGTAAAGGACTTGTGTTAGTTTGTCCCCTTTGCGAAGCAGAGTATGCTGGAAAGCGTAGAGTTGACGGTATTTCTGGAACTCGTATACTTTATTAAGCGTCGTAAACTTGTTTCCTGGTAGGCGCCTTTATCGGAACTTCCTTTGTGCAGATGCTCTTTTTTGCCTTTCCTGAGCAGCGCCCTGCTAAGTACCCTGCAAAGTCTGTGCCGCGTGTCTTCGGCTTTAAGGTGCATCCACGCGCATATATGAAGTCGGCAGATCAAAACTAGACGTCTTTTAATTACTAGTATTTATTTTATTAAGAACAGCCAGATTACTAAAGAGCGTAGGAATTCGGTAGTGAGAAATGTTTTTTTATTGATTGGCTTTTGGCAAAAATAAAAAAGCTACGTTGTTAATTTTTTCTAATAAAATCCTAGCGATGTCCGCTCCATCTTCATAAAGATCATCGCTTTGCTTTTGTGCTAAAATGCCTATTACTTTTCTGATCTCGTCTTCTCCGGCGTTAGAATATTTCCACATCTGCCGAGTGAACAAAATATATAGTTTTTTTAAAAGACTTTTTCGAAGAATGCCGTAAGCCAACCTCGCACAGGTCGGAAAAGAGGCGAGGAATGTACTTCCTCCGCAAAGCTTTCCAGAATCGTTGGATTTCAATTACTGACTCAACGGGTAAGTTTCCCTCTTCTATTGGCCGGTGTAGCCAGTTGATCGATAGCACGTGAATCATCCGTCCGCGTGCAGCCTGCAGCAGGTCTACTTTAAGACTATCGGACTGCCATGCCTGCAGGGAACCGCTTTAGGGAACAGTAATGTGGCTATTGTGTGCATCAGCCTCACATAGTACGCCTCATAGGCCTCGTCGAGAGCACTGTAGAACCAGAACTCGTACTTGGCCAAGTCGTAGTCTGGATTCTGCGGACAGCGCAGTTAAGGAGCGAAGAAATTTATATTAGTATCAATAATACAGCGCCGGCAGAATCGTCTGCACCAAGAGGGATATTGTTAGTGGTGTAGGCCACTCCCAACTTCCCGATCGTGTCGTGAACGAGGCCCCAAATATCTGGACCAAAATTGCATGTGGCTGCGTATAGCCAGCAGCAAGAGTATGTTAATCGGCGATGGTATGACCGCAGGCTAAAAAGTACCTAATAGTATTCTTAAAAACTTATTGGTTTTGAAGATGTAATGTGCTTGAAGTTGGTGGTGGCTGCGGCCAAGAAACTGGATAGTCTCCATCTAAAGGAATCGGTTAATCAACTGATGCAGAGCGTGCACCGTTATGCTAACCAAAACATGAAGGCGTTGGTTA